>NW_025401069.1:1506414-1579013 GCF_015345945.1 Tribolium madens
CGAGTGGATTTTTAAACCACGAGTGTAACGAGTGGTTTACCATCCACGAGGTGGAATAAAGCGTTCGATTTACACTCAAACGAGTGGAATACAACATTTTATTCTTCGAATTAGAGTCAACAAGGCTTAAACTTGCTTTAAATCTGTTAAAAAAAAATAATTTGACGTTTTGTATTGAGAAATGCCAAACAGTTGTCAAAACTTCCTTACACGGGAGAAAAACCGTAAATTTTGACAGTTTCGAAGAATAAAAAGAATTAAGCTATCAAAAAATTAAATAATAATATTGTTTATTAAATTATGCCATCTAAACAGCATTTTCTTGTTATCTTAGTAAATAAATAACTAATTATTTTTTAATTAATATTTAGTTGCGGTATAGAGTTGTGAATTTTTGAAAATATTTTTTTATTTACTCAACTGAAAGTAAAATCGGTAACTGAGCTTTACTTCAAACTGAATATACTGTTAAATATGAAATGACGTTTACAATAAAAAAGATTTATTTATTGTTGTGGTTTATGGGTTCAACTTCTAAGAGTCCGAGCGGATTATTAGGAGGACAATCTTTTCTACGCTGATTGTACATAAAAAGGGTGTTAAATGGTTACATAGAAACCTGCTCCTATAAAATTGTAAGAATTTTTGAATAAAAAATCTTTTCTAGGACTTGAACGTGTGCGAACATCCACTTTCCGATATCACAATTGCGGGCGATGCCGTTCACCCACTTCCTAGCACATTCCATGCCCTCCTCCAGACCATCGCCGACCTTATGGTACTTTTACCCATGGGTTCATCCCTGCAACAAATGGCGGTCCGGTGTTGGGGCTTGAGATTTGCCCCTAGTGATCATTCATTCCTACACCGATCTCAAGTAAACTAACAATTTTTTAAACTACAATTTCATAAATCGTGGTTAGGTTTTTAGCAATATAAGTAAAATTTTGTCCCGGAGTGAAGAAATGGAAGATTGTACGATTTCAATGCACGAAAGTCACCAAAGTGTTCTCAATCAAGCCAACTGTAGTGTCGAATGTCTCAAAGATTTGACCTCGTCGATCGAGATTAAAGCTTCGAGTAGACAAGCGATGATTGGGAGTTTGACTGATGGTTCGACTGAGACGTTTTGGGAGTCAGGAGATGAGGATAGAAATAAAACGAAAAGTTTGACAATTGTGTGTGCTCAAAACCACCATCCCACTTTGATTTGCGTTCATATTGACAATTGTCGCGATTTGGGGGTTTGTATTTTTCCACAATTAATTCTTTTCACAGTAAAAGTTTTTCCAGAACAAGGTTTCAAGTATTACGTTTTATTCGGGCCCAAACACCGACGAAATGATTAAATTACGGACTGTCGAAGTCGAGACTAGACTTCTAGGCGGTTGGGTCAACTGCCCTCTCACTGGTAACCACAAACTAAAATAAAACACATCAAGCTAATGTTTGTTTTCTTTTAAGAATCGATCGATAGTGTGATTCGTTTAGAGCTTAAAGGCCCGGATAATTCAGTCCGTGTGAGACAAATCCGGGTCTTGGGTAAAATCGAAGGTGAGTCTTTGAAAGTGGGCAAACAATACAATGCTGCCACCATTCAGCAACGAAATTGCGAAGCTGAAACACTCCGAGTATTTCGATTGATCACATCGCAAGTTTTTGGAAAACTACTTCAAGGCGAAGAAGGTCAAAATTTGAATGATAGTGGTTCGATGTCGGCAAGTGAGAGTCTCGAACCGTTGGAGGAAAGTAACGATTTGAGGGAACACATGGTTGGGATTTTATTCAGTCGAAGTAAATTGACACATTTGCAAAAACAAGTATGTCACATACTTTATTTTTTCTATAACTACTTTAATTATCTTTTAATCAATTAGGTGATTGTTCATATCGTTCAAGCGATACGGAAAGAGACAGAACGTGTGCGAGAAGAATGGGAAGTGTCTCTTTGTTCAAGTAACGGGGTGTCAAACAGTCAAGATGTTACTAAAAATTCAGATACTTATTGTTTTGAGATGTTATCGATGGTTTTGGCTTTATCTGGGAGTTCAGTTGGTCGGGCTTATTTGTCGCATCAAGGAGGCCTTCTCGGGGATTTACTTAGTCTTCTCCATACCGGGAGTGCTCGAGTTCAGCGACAGGTGGCGCTTGAAACATTTGTCATTCGTTTGTAACATGCAATTACAGGTTACTTCACTTTTACGTCGAATTTTGCCCGAAATCACTCCAGATTCGTTCGCTAAAGTCATGGGAATCACCAATTTACCACCGAAAGACTTTAGTATAGTCTCTGCGACTTATCGAGGCTCCTTCGATAAGCATAAACCGGGAATTTTGGACGTCTTTTTGAGCGTTATAGCCAAAGCATTGACGGTTCAAGTGAAAGTCAAGAGCAAAAATGGGGCCGGTGGAGCCCCTAAAGAAATAAATACTGTCACTTTAGCCACTTCCATTTACCCTAAAGACAATCTGGGGAAGCGTTGGTGGCTACGAGGCTATGTCAATCGGAAACTAGCTGAAGTCATCGTCCACTTAATCAAAGATATGGCCGCAGGGAAATTATCCGAGATGTGGGCCAATGTGACCAAAGGGGCTATTGCTGAGAATATTTTAGCTTTGACTCAGTTGAGCGAGGAGCAAAGAGTCCCGACGATGTGTCTCAGGACTCCTACTTTGTGGTTAGCTCTTGCTTCGCTCTGTGTCCTAGACAAGGATCATGTGGATCGATTGTCATCAGGGCAGTGGAGTAACGCCGATGGACAACCGGCGCCACCTAGACCCACGTGTACGAACCACGATGATGGCGAAACCAACGCTGTGATTCAGTGCAACACTTGCGGAAATCTTTGCGCCGATTGTGACAGGTTTTTGCACCTTCATCGCAAAACACGAAATCACCAAAGACAAGTAATTATTGTTTACTTTTTTATTGTAGCTGGCAGGTGGTCTTACCCTAGCAACGCTTGCTTTCAGACACAAAATCGCGCTTTTAATTACAGAAAACATGAAAATGTTCAATTTTGTTTTGCATGACTGTGGATTACGATTTCAACAAATTTAAAAGAAAACCTTTGTTTTATTTTTACTCTCAAATACATATTGCAAATAATTAAAGAACAATTTAAACAATTACAAATATTATAAAAGATCTTCGTTAACTTTTCATACCAAATAAAGACATATTTTATCAAAAAATGATATTCTCCACTGGTTTAAATGTCATATTGTTACTATGACGTCATTTATTACCAAGATACTTGCCTTTTTCAGCATTTCAGTACGTTCGTCATTCGTCGAGGATTAAAAGGGTTATTTTCAAGGATCGAATCCAGAAAAATATAAACAGACAAGTCAAAATTTTGTTTATTTTTAACGTTTTTTGTTAATTAAAAAGTGCTCTTGCGTGAGTGTCCTCGAAAAACAATAAACAATTTCGCCAATTTCTTTTCCAATTTCTTGTTGAAATTAAAAATATTTTTTCTTATACATATTTTATCGTATTTTATTTTAACAAATAAACATTTTATTAAAAATTGATATCCACTACTGGTCTAAATGTCATATTGTTACTAAAGTGTCGTTTTGTCATGGTTACATACTTCAGTACATTTCAATCCGTTTCTTGTATCACCGGCTCATTGTGGATGGAAAAAACAAATGATTTAACACTTATGGTCTTTAGATTATTATTAATTAGAAAAAAATTTTGCTTAATATGTAATTGCATAATTGCCATAAAACAATAACCAATAATAATAATACTCTTTAATTTTTGTTAATAACAAAAATCGTCATTAATAATTATTTAGTAAGCCTTAAATAAATGTTTTGTTTTAGTATTGCTTTCAACAGGTTTAAAACACCTTTATAACAAAAATGACCACTTTTATATCTAAAATTCACAAGTAATAGTTTTACTTTTCAGTCATGGAGTAAAAATTCTGTTTTTGCGTTTTTACTTTTACCATGACATTTCCCAATGTTGTCTCTTTTCTCTTTCACTACTTCAACAATTTCTTGAGATGTACAATGTAGATCATCAGCATTCTACATTTTGCACTACTAACTGCACCAGTCATGCACTAGTTAGATTAATAAACACTTTCGAGAATCTCAACACAAATTCCAATACTGACGCAGCATGATGTTTGTTTAATTATTATATTATATTGATTATTTGTTCATTTACTTGCTAATTTTAATGTTGCTTTTTACTCTCGATCTGAGTACGTTTGCGGATAAAATAGTATATGTTATTCGGAGAAAAAGTGAGTTTATGTGGCTCAGCTGAATTACTTGCCTCACTACGTTTGGCATGTAGCTTCGCCACATAAACTATCACTATTACTCCTATTAACATAATATACTATTGCTTTATATTGAAATATTAAATTTATATTTTCTTCAGAAATACTTAATTGAACTTGAACAATGGAACATAAAAAATGAAACAATAAAACATTTTAACAGATTTTTAAACCCGTCACTTAAATATCATACTCTGTTACTAAAGCATTGTTGTTTATATTAATATTACCGTGGATACGTAATACATTTTTCAGTACATATCTACAGCAACTATGCTAAGTTTGTTACATAGCCGACTTGCCAGAGAAGGGAAAAAGGGCTTTTTCCAACTGGATTTAAAGGAAAAACTGCAACCTGAATCAAAATTTCAAATTAAGATAGCAGAATTAGATGCGCTATTATTTAAAGAATTTTCTGTTATAGTGTACATAAATGAAAATTTATTACCAGAAAACTTAAAAATTTCCAACTATACAGCTATACAGGCTGTTCCGTCTGAACCCCACATTAGAAGTATTAAGAGTTCGAATAATCGTATTTATTTGAAAATTGGTACGTAGCCATAATCCATTAGGTCCTCTTAAATGAGAATATTTTCAAGATGGCGGCACTTCCGCTTATAAGTCACCATAACTTTAAAATTATTAAATTTAGGTATAGAATGTTAATACAGATCGATGCAGAATTGAATTCTCTTCCATTTAGTAAAATAAAAATTGGGGTATTTTATTTAGAAAAATTGAGTTATGGGTATTTGAATTATTACAAAAGTAACCTTAAAATTTTAGGGTTGTTAATTTTCTTTTTAAAATTTGAAAACACCAGAAGAAAGACCTAAGCTTTCTCTTTCAAGCGCCAAAAAAACGAATCCAAAATTTTTCAAAATGGCAGAGTTACCGATTTTTAAAGTGGAAGGTGCTCCAAAAATTTTTGAAAAACTCCAAATATTTCAAAAACGGCTAAATTTAGGTGTAGGGAAAGCTGATAAAACTCCCTTAAAATAACCCGATTAATCCAAAAACGCAGTAAATAATATACCTTTCTATTTAAAAAAAAGAAAGTTGAGACCGACTTCCGGTATAAGCCGTCTTGAAAATATTTTCATTTAGGAGGCCTTAATGGATTATGGCTATGTACCAATTTTCAAATAAATACGATTATTAAAACTCTCAATACTTCTAATGTATGGTTTAGACGGAACACCCTGTATTTATCACCAAAAAAGTACGTTAAATTTATGTACTTTTGCAATTTTGAACCTGGAAGCAAGCAGTTTAGTTAACTCGTATTTCATCTTTTCCTCCATAGGTGTGTAAAGAAGAGGAAGAAGCGATCAAAGTCGAGCTGCACGAAGGCTGCGGCCGCACGAAACTCTTCTGGTTGTTGGCGTTGGCCGACGCTCGGACTCTCAAAGCCCTGATCGAGTATCGCGACGGCGGGGCCCGAACCCGAGGCGCCGGAATGAGTGGAGTTTGTCGTTTCTGTGGCGCGACCGGAAGTTCCGGCCTTCTGGCCATCGGCAACGTTTGCGCCGACCACGAGTGTCAAGAATACGGACGCACCGCATGTCCCAAACTCCTAAATTGCGGCCATATGTGCGGCGGAATTCTCGGCGAGACCAAATGTCTACCCTGTCTTCACGGGTGCTCCAATGAGCCGAATTTGAGGCAAGACGCCGACGATATGTGCATGATTTGCTTCACGGAGGCGTTGTCGTGCGCCCCTGCCATACAAGTGAGTGACAATGTTGAAACAAATAGTCCGGTCAAATTAGTCATAAAAATAGTGGTCAAATAACGAAAATTCCGACAGAGCTAAATTTTGGTAGAGACTTTGGGTACACCATTAGAAATAAAGTGTCAAAAGTCCCCATCGATCCCATGTATGCTAAAAAAGTTATTCGGGGTCAAAGGTCAAAATTTTACGTTTATTAGATTTTTTCGAGAACGGCAAGTTTTATCAAAAAAGTAGCCCAGACAAAAATTATAGATCTTAAAATTATCTACCAAAATGGTCCTTATACTTTTTTTCTAAGAATCACCATTC
Organism: Tribolium madens; assembly: GCF_015345945.1. Lineage (NCBI taxonomy): Eukaryota > Metazoa > Arthropoda > Insecta > Coleoptera > Tenebrionidae > Tribolium > Tribolium madens. The sequence continues at coordinate 1,512,769 of NW_025401069.1, forward strand.
CTGAGATATCGTGATTCTAAAAGTTGAAAAAGTCACATTCTACATGATATGCACATACAGAGTGCGCCACAACTCGCTCCCCAAAGATAAATACCATGTAGGGTAGGGTACCAGGAACATATAAAAAATTAAAAAACAATTCTATCTATAAAAATTTCAAAGTTATGAGAGTTTAAATTTTGCACTTTGTCTCTATTTATTTCTGTTGGAAAAATAATTTTCCAAGTTTTTTACTACAGGCTATTAGAAGCGGAAACAAGGAAGCTGTATCTTAAATTGTAACTCTGTTTAATGTTATTTGTGGCTTTTATTGACAAAATTTTTGTACCTTTACTAAATAATTATGAAAAAACATACACAAAGTCATCAGTATTATTAAATAGACATAAAAAAATGTCAAATATCAAAGAATAAATGTCAAAAATTTTTAGACAGATGGAATTTTTTAAACATTTTTTCAGTACTCTGGGGACTACCCAATTACTCCCTTTTAAGAAAGTGCGCGATTTTTTAAACAATCTGTATGTATTACCAAATAAATTCTTTTAATTCTAATGGAATCGAGATTTTTATAAATTTAATTGAGTAGAAGATAAGATACCAGGAACAAAAAATGTTTAAAAAATTCTATATGTCAATAAATTTTGACATTTATTTTTTGACATTTGACATTTTTTATAACTATTTAAGGCTACTGTTGATTTTGTATATGTTTTTTTACAATTATTTAGTGAAGGTACAAAACTTTTGACAACAAAAGCCACAAATAACATTAAACAGAGTTATAATTTAGAATACAGCTTCCTTGTTTTCTCTTCTAATAGCCTGTAGCAAAAAAACTTGGAAAATTATTTATCCTACAGAAATAAATAGTCAAAGTGCAAAATTTAAACTCTCATAACTTCGAAATTTTTATAGATAGAATTTTTTTAAATTTTTTCGTTGTTCCTGGTTACTTACCCTACATAGCATTTTTCTTTGGGACGCGAGTTCTGGCGCACTCTGTGCATATCATGTAGAATGTGACTCCTTCAACTTTTAGAATCGCGATATCTCAGGAATGGTGATTCTTAGAAAAAAAGTATAAGGATCATTTTTGTAGAGAATTTCAAGATCTATAATTTTTGTCTGGACTAATTTTTTGATAAAACTTACCGTTTTCGAAAAAAATCTAAAAAAACGTCAAATTTTGACTTTTGACCCCGAATAACTTTTTTAACACACATGGGATCGACGGGGACTTTTGACACTTTATTCCCCCAATGGTGTACCCAAGATCTCCATCAAAATTTAGCTCTGTCGGAACTTTAGTTATTTGAAATGTCTATTTTGACCGGACTAAAATGGTTTTTGATTGGTCGGTTTTAGCTGAAATGCGGTCACGTGTTCCATCTGCACTGTTGTAAGGCGGTGCTTATGAAGCGATGGGCGGGGCCTCGGATCACGTTCTCGTTCTCGCTTTGTCCGATTTGTAAGGAGGAAATTGTTCATCCGACTTTGGACGAGCTGTTAAGCCCGATTCGGGATTTGTATAAGGATGTGAGAAGGAAGGCTTTAATGAGGTTAGAATACGAAGGGCTGCACACGGTCGAGGCTATTGCCACACCCGGGGCGAGGTTTTACAACGATCCAGCCTCCTACGCCATGGACAGATATGCTTATTACGTTTGCTACAAGTGCAATAAAGTCGGTTTTTCCCTCCTAGGCCAATTATATAAATTCATTTAATTTTTTTGCAGGCGTATTACGGGGGAGAAGCCCGGTGTGACGCCGAAGTGGGGGAGAATTACGACCCCACCGAGTTGGTCTGTGGAGGCTGTTCGGACGTAGCCAGAGCCCAGATGTGCCCCAAACACGGCACCGATTTTCTCGAATACAAGTGTCGCTACTGTTGTTCCGTTGCGGTGTTTTTCTGTTTCGGAACAACGCATTTTTGTAATCCATGTCACGATGATTTTCAGAGAGTCACGAATTTGTCGAAAAGCGAACTACCGAGTTGTCCCGCCGGTTTGTTTTGGAGATTTTGGGAGAATTTTAGTGTTATTTAGATGTTTTAGGTCCAAAAGCCAAACAGTTGGAAGGAGATGAGTGTCCACTTCATGTTAAGCATCCACCAACCGGAGAGGAGTTTGCTTTGGGGTGTGGCGTGTGTAGAAACGCCCACACGTTTTAAATTGGTATGTACTTAAAAATAGGTATAATGCTAGAAATGATTGTTTTGCAAAGTGTATGATATTATGGGTTGTACGATTAAGTTCCTTTATTATGACGTTCCATTTTTTATTACTTGTAAAGTTTGTTCCATATTGTAGTGGACATTCTGCCGATCCACGCCCATTTGGAACACAATTTTGACTCATTTTATTTATTTTGATATTGTATCTTGTTTAATAAAATTGATGTGAAATAAAGTCCTTACAAAAAAATGTTTTTCAGTTTTCCTACGTAATATCGTAAGTTTTTCAACAAGAGGACCCGGTACTTGATATACAGGATGCAAGAGTTTTGTATACCAATTGGAATTCTACCCATTCAACAAAACCTTATTCTGAATAATAGTAACTTTAATTTTATTATTAACTTGAATCGGGGCACGACCCGTTGAAGACCCTTATATCATTACAGGCCAAATTCTTACAGTTTCCTATTTCCTATATTTCATTATAAATCCATTAACATATAAACTATGAGACAAGATACTCTATAAAAACTAACTAATGAACTTGAATAAGTATATATTTTGAAAATATATGAAAGAAATAGAATTTTCTATTAGTTTTTACTAAATTTTATTAACTAAATTAAAAAGACAAAAATAAGCGTCTTAAAACAAAAAAAATAAATTAAGTAATTTAAAGAACTAGGAAGAAAGCTCTTTCAAGCTAAATACATCAACTTATCATAACGAAAGCGAGGTAAAGTRCCACGAACCCAAATTCAAAAAAAAGAAATAAAAACTAACTTAACAAAAAAAGTAAAAGAACTTAAATTTGCCCCCAAAAATAACATCACACAAATTATCCTTATAAATAAAATTCTAACATACTCAGCTAAGAAAATTAAAGCAAAACTACCTCTTCTATATTCCACATTATTCCAATATTATACCAATTCCACATATTTGAAATATAAAAATATATTGTTAATGATAATAGAAAATTTAAAAAAAAAATAAATAAAATATGAACCTGTTTACACTTGCTTAAAGCAGCTTTTATGCATAATTATGCTAATGAATTGGTAACAATGAGAGTGACAGGTCATTAAGGAAACTTTTATTGTAATTGCGTAATAACAAAGTATGTACTAGATTTTTTAATGAATATTGATGAATTATTTTTGTATTTATACGAAGGACAAGGGATGGTGTGTCAACCCTAAAATAAAAGTATAAATATCTACCAATAAATTGGTAAAAAAATTGTTTCTTAAGTTTCGCAGTGTTTTGATCGAGGAAAATGAAGGACGAGATTGTAAAAAAAGTAGTGAAAGCCAGACATTGAAAATATTGCGCATCCAACATTAAGAAATTCTTTCAAAGAAGTACATTTGTAAATGATGACGAAATGATGAATAAGCGTCGTGATATAAAGGATTAAAGATGTATAATGACATAATCTCACCTATTAGTATGTTTTTCCACCAGCATTTTAATTTTTAATATCGCTTTTGTTTCTTGTAATGTGTGATCCTGATTCTCCTGATACTTTTGCAGAATGTTAACAAAAAAATATTAATCTTGAGTACCTCTTCGATACGTGTGCATGTTTTAAACGATTATTTTATTTTAAATTTCGAAAACCTCTTCGTTTCGGTGATCCTGATACTTTTAAATCTCCAAATATTTTCAAAAAAAATTAATACATTTTCTCTTTTTGTAATGCTGATGCTTCCAGATAAATTTTACAATCCTGTAGATTTTTTAAATTTTGTTAATTATAATTTAATAATGAATTAATTAATTTTAATAATTACTAAATTATACCTTTTGCATTCATATATATGATCTTGATATTTCTTTGCTTTTTCATTATCCTGATACTCTCGATAATATTTTTGTAGAGGTTTAGCAATTAATTAATTTTTTTTAAACAGTAAGTAATATTAAAGTCAACTCCACAAATCCATAAATTTTATTTAGTCAAGTTGGGACATGTTTCGGCACCCTTGCGCCATCATCAGCCATTGAAAATTATTACACTTTAAAATAAAAAATAAAAAAATTACAAGATTAAAAAATTTAAATGTTCACTAATCAGAAATTTTTTTTAACAGTGAACACAAATGTCATTAGCATGCTTTAATCGACGTTTAATATTTAATCTTGAACGGTGCAAACCACCCTTACTGTGAGTTCTACAATTTATTATTTTTTTTTTTAATTTCGAAAACCTCTTTGACCCTGTTTATGGAAATATGTATATTAATTTTACGAAGTGATAAATTGAACCTCAGTTAAATCGTGACAACACCAATCAGACCTTAACAATTATGGAACATTTAAAATTTATCTGAGGTTTAATCGTACCAGAAATCGGATTAAGATCTTTTAAAATTCTGCACAATTTTATCAAAAATTTCAATTTTGAATACTTTTTAGTGCTCCCGTGGTCCCGATACACCTTTTACTTTTAAAATCCTGCAGTTTTATGAATTTGATTGTAGGACGCGGTTAATTAGGACAAAAAACAAGTGTTTTAACCTGTCTTCATTTTATCAATTTTGTTTTTTAATCTTAAAAACTTATGCGTACTTGGTGGTCTTGATCGTTTTATTTTGCAGATTTTTAACAAAAATTATATTTTTGTAAATCTTGAATACGAGTACCTACCCCTTTGTGTTCCTGTGATCCTTATACTACAAATACTTTTGCAGTATTTTTACAAGAAAATAATAATTTGACTTTTAGTGCATTTGTCATACTTTGAAATTTTTTTTATAATTTTTTTTTTATTTTCGAGTAAAAAATGCGTTCCTCAGGACGATCAAATACGAACATGGGCTGTTTTAGCTAATAATGCCGCATAATAATTTTTTATTCACGATTGTGATAATTTAATTACGTATTACTTTATGATTATAAAGTAATAATTAAATTATCTTGCATGTGAAAAGTTGGAAAGTATGACATTTCAACTTCATTTGATAGGTTAACAGGTTCAGGTTGGGAAATGGTAACTTTCTTATCAGTTTATTTAATATGACAGTTCAGTGGTTGGAAAATGGCCACTACCCAACGCGAAACTGACAAGGAAGTGACCAATTCAGAATCTGAACTGTCATATGTCATGTTTTTCAAAATTTGATAAACTCTTTATTGGCTTTCTGTTCTTGTGAATGAAATAGTGAACAAAAATAGGTGGTCGTTGTTTCATCGACCTCGACTTATTGCAAACCGTGGCGCTGGCGCTGTGTGCCTTGGTCATGACGCGCCTCCCACCTCGGTATGTAATCTACTATTTCATTATCGGTTATTTTTATTTTCGTTGTTATCAAGAAAAATAAAAGGCAACAACACAATATAACATTTTATTAAAAAAACTGTAATAAAATAAATAACAATGAGTACGTAATATCTAGAACTATATACAAAAACTTCAGATAAATTATTACAGTTCTGTGGCATCTTCGCTTTGGCTAAACCTCCTATGACAAACATGTGTTATATTTGACTCTGGAATAAGATAGGGCCCCTTCCTAAAAGTACCATACCCTTCCGAAGTGGAACTATCGTGAATTTCGTGAGTACTAGTCCTTGATAACGGATTAATATTCGTCTTAAACCCGTTACTATACGTATTTCGCATATTCACAGTTATAGTCGGACTAGGAGGATCTAAGGAATCAACAATCGAAGTCACCCGTAACGGTTTAACCCCATTTTGCGTTGGATTTTGCTCATTTTGCACATAGTACGGCTCCACATACTCCGTACTCGAATTACTCATTCGATTTTGATTCGCTTTTTTCGCGTTTCTCTTCACAGAACGGGTGTATCCCCCGGTGCCTCGCCGTTTCAAAGTAAAGTCCCTCTCGCCTTGCTCTGCCTTACTGTTCCACTGCATCCACGTGTGGCGCAAAATGGGGTCTTTAGGACCCCATTTGTTCGACGGTTTGAACGAAGCTTTGAATTTCTGCGAAAAAATTAAGTCATAATGTAGCCCAGTCAAATTAGACAAAAATAGGGCTATCGGTGGAAATAAATCCTAGAGAGTTGGAATTTTTTTTAAACGCTTTCTTTATTCTTGGGTAGACATATATCAAAAGTCCCCAAAGGTGGTGGACAAGCCGAGGAGGGGGAGAGGGCTAAAGGTGTCTTTTTTTGTTTTTTTGCTTATATCTCGGAAACTATTACTCCTATAAAGGTTTTTGCCTGCATATCAAAATTAAAGCCTACAAAAATGGCCCTTTGTATTTTTGTTGTAGGACTAACTGTAAGCTAGTTATAGGGCTGACAAAAACATCATTTAAAAAAATGTGTTTTATCCACATTTGAAACAGAATTAATCTTGTGATTTGAAAAAACTAAAATCAAATTGAATTTATTGGGTGCAACACTTCATTAGAGAGTCTATAAAGTCTTCCGAGTCGTCCTCATATGCCGCATCTTCGTCTTCAACTTAAACATTGAAAACCAATTTACAGTCTTGTTCAGTACAAAATTAATAAATAGATGATTTAATATCGATGATTTAAATAAAGCTTACAGTAAATTGAATATATTGGATCCAACAGTTTATTAGAAGGTGCCACGAGGGTCTATCAAGTCTTCCGAGTCATCTTTATATGCTGAACTAGCATTTGCTTGCGACTTTGTCCGCGCGTATTTCTGATTTAAAATGGGAAAAAGCCCCTTTCACAAAACCATTCCATAGGCTTAGGTACTCTATAAAGCTAGATAATTACCTATGTTATGTATAGGATTCAGTTATAGTAGTCTCGTTCTTCGCATGGGCTATGTTTATGGATAAATATTAAATGTTGATTTTCATAAAGTGTCGTCTCAGTGCACTTGTGCACTCTCAAAATTCAAAATTTCATGTTTTTTCATGTTTTTAAGCGTTTAAACTCTATTTTATTTCATTAAAATTAGAAAAGTGCACTTCTACACTCTCTAAGGATCATATTTTCTAAATTTAATGTTTTTATATCCCTTTAAATGTGTACATCGTTTTATTCACTTAAAAATTAATTTTCGAAAAATCTGATTTTAGTGCCCCTTTACACTTCTAAAAAATTTTGTTTATATCTTTGTTTAAACATTTACACCCCATTTAACCCCCTTACAGATTGATTCTCTCTTTCATCCAAAATTTTTATTTATATCTCCGTTTAAATGTTTACACCCGAGTCACCTTTCAGGAGATCGGCTTAGGGGGGGAACGCTCTACACATATAAATACTTACTATACAGGGTTATTCATAAATATGAAGCAATATTTGAACCTCAAAAATGACTTATAAAATGATGTTAATTTAAATAATAACTCGTGTCCTATCTCTACTGATAAGAATTTTACAGCCCTCGGAATGTGGGTATGGAAATTTGATTTTTTTGTAATAACTTTGGAACTATTTGACCAAATATTATAAAATTTTGAACATTTCCCTGTGACAACATACCCTTTAACCTGGTAAGCACAAAAACCGGATACATTCACTCAATTTCCGGTACCAGCAGTTGCAGGTCACATTTTCTGTGTTTTTCCATTTTTTTGCTCTTTTAACACCAATTTTTTATTGCCCAAATAGGTAGAGTAATCAATTTCGAATAAAAAATGAACCGTTTCAAAGATATTTTAATTTAAACTGAGGACTGCACATCGCTGAAATCAAAAAATAGGGATTTTGAATAAGTGGTATCCACGGCAACCAATGACCATGGTCACAAAAATCCCTACCAGGCATCTGTTAACTTTGACGATAAATTTTTGCGAATTTTTTATAAATTAAATGCTACGAGATCGATTTGGATTTATTGTAGATTACGTTTGGAGTCTGAAGTAGACTCTTTTATTAAATATGTTCAATTAATCGCCAAGAATCGTCCAATGTCAAAGTTGACAGATACCTGACAGCGATTAGTGAGACCATGGTCATTTGTTACCGTGGATATCATCCATTCAAAATCCCTACTTTTTGGTTTCAGCGTTGTGCAGTCCTCAGTTTAAATTAAAATATCTTTGAAACGGTTCATTTTAGGAGTATTAAAGGTTATGCGTTTTTTAATCAAAATTGATTACTGTATCGATTTGGGCAATAAAAAATTGGTGTTAAGAGAGCAAAAAAATGGAAAAACACAGAAAATGTGACCTGCAACTGCTGGAACCGGAAATTGAGTTTATGTATCCGGTTTTCGTGGTTACCAGTTTAAAGGGTATGTTGTCACAGGAAAATGTGCCAAATTTTATAATATTTGGTCAAATAGTTCCAAAGTTATTACAAAAAAATCAAATTTCCATACCCACATTCCGAGGGCTGTAAAATTCTTATCAGTAGAGATAGGACACGAGTTATTATTTAAATTAACATTATTTTATAGGTCATTTTTGAGGTTCAAATATTGCTTCATATTTATGAATAACCCTGTATAATAATTAAATGTGTTTCAAAGGAATTTTAATGCAATTTTATGTAGACTCCAAACTTTTGAAGCCTACGGTTAGTCCTACGACAAAAATGAAAAGGACCATTTTTGTAGGAAATTTTGATGCAGAAATAGACTTCTACAGAAAATTCTGCATAAATTACATAAACGATGAGTTTGTATTTATAGACCCCCCCTTCCTTTAATGAAGTATTGGACCCAGTAAATTCAATTTAGTGTGAGTTTTTTTTTAAATTACAAGACTAATTCTGTTTTAAATGCAGATAAAGCACATTTTTTTAAATGATGTTTTTTTTTCTGCCCTATAACTCGCTTATGGTTAGTCCTACAACAAAAATGCAAAAGACCATTTTATAGGAAATTTTGTAAGCTTTAATTTTAATAAGAAGATAACCTATAGGAGTGATAATATCCGAGATATAAGCAAAAAAACAAAAAAAGACACCTTTAACCCCCTCCCCCTTCTCGAGCTCACCCCTCACCTTTGGGGACTTTTGATATATGTCTACCCAAGTGTAAAGAAAGCATTAAAAAAATCCAACTCTCTAGGATTTTTTTCCACCGATTTGTCTAATTTGACTGGGCTAATGAAAAAATTCAATAAATCGAATACTCACATCAATGATAGTGTAACCGTCCATTTTGGTGACTGTGTAAATTCCGATTACTAAAATAAATATGGCAGCGGTGAGAACAATAGCCCATCCTGTACCATACAACCATTCTGGGTCGTCGACGAATTCGTCAGATGGCATAGTGATTAAAGCCCATGCAAAGATTCCGGTAAGCAACAAAGGGAGTAACCACCACAGAAGCAGCCAAATATTTGACAAAATGTGGCCTAACATGAACTCAAAATCAGATTTTATCCTTTCGGTACCATAGAATGCGATTAATGCAAACACTTCGATGATAACCGAAATCAGGATAAAATTCCCGACCAAATAATGGTCCAAGAGTCTCACAATTCGGAAATCGGGCTCCAGGAGGATTCCACAGCCCAGAACCAAGCCCACGAAACTCAAAACAATGCTGGTTTGCCACCATTTGAGCCGTCTTCGGTTTTCAACTGTGATTGCCTTGAGCAAAGTATATGTGATGGTTGCCTGAAATCAATAAAATCAAATATTTGTTTCGATGGGCTAGATGAAGGTACCATGCTTATAAAACCAGCCAATAGGATTGCCGCATAGGCAACAATGGCCCAAATTTTGGCCTCGTTTCTCTCTTCACTCTTGACTGTTATGGTGTACATAAGAGCAAGAAGGTGAAGCTCGGAGACGTCTCCCGGATTTCGGATTGTGTCCAACTCGCCGGCAAAAATGTAGCAAATTATCACAGAACCGACCCCAAAAACGAGATTAACGGTGATGAAACCGAGAGCAATCCATAGGGGATTGACTTTGTTGTAAATAATTCCGGCGTTTGTGACAAAAGTACCGAAACCCACGTTGGTGGAGAAAAATACCTGGAGGGCGGCGTAATACCAAATCTGGAAAAGCCGTTTGTTGGGAATAATTAACAATTCTTGTTTATAACCTGAACAAAATATTTTTTTATGTTTTAACTAGTGACTTGAAAAAGTGAATTGATTAAATTTAATGTTCTGTTATTTTTCTTCTACACTTGTGTTTATTTAGCATCGAACTTAGTACAGAAGCGGAACCAAAACACTCCAAAAACATGGTGTATTAATAATTATTAATAAATGATGTATTAAAAAAGGAAAAATAACAAGGCAAACACATGATATTAAAAATAACACAAAACTGTTTTTGTAGAGTCATAAAACCCTTTTTAGAAAAATTAACAACATAAGTATACAATCTTTAATTAGAAGCCGATTTCTTAAAAAAAACTATTTTTTTATTATTACTATTAATAATAACAGTTCTAAATTGATAATAAATCGAACTCTCGTATTCAGTGGACTATATTAAAAAAATTCGTATGGCATATAAAATCTGTCAAAAACAAGGTACAAGGACTGCGAGTGTAGGTTTTGTCATAATTTTTATCTTGTTTTCTGTTAAACTGTTATTGCATTTTTTTCAGAATAGGTCAACTTCTCATATAAAATTGTATGTACATACCGGGTGAATAAAAAGTATGGAACCAAGCGTTTTTTGCTTAATTACTCTAGTAAAAAAATAAATGAGTTTTACATAAGTTTTTTTTAATGACAACCAACCACGACATTTTTTTTTAATAAAAAATTATGATCTAAAAATGATCTCTAATTAAATAACATTATTTTTGATCAGCAGTTTTTTTTAATAAATTGGTTATTTCAAGAAAAACTAAAAACAATTTTTCTGTAGAGTAAAATGCCTCTTATGTAGCAAATACGACAAAAAATTATTAAGAAAAGTTGTTTAGAATCAAAATTCAGGCCCCTACACCAGATTTCAAAATCATCGGCCAACTATGATTTTTTATTTTTTGCTTTTTATCAGATAACAGATCCGTCAAAAAGTTTATTTAGTACTAATAATCTAAATGTATTTGCTTATTCGTAATAAAATAACTGTTAAAAATAAAATTCTTTAATTTGTGAAATAATAAATAAAATTTATAGCTGGCCGATGAAATGATTCTAAACAACTTTTCTTAATAACTATTTGTCGTATTTGCCACATAAAAGGCATTTTACTCTACAATGAAATAAGTTTTTTGAGAATTTCTAAGGCATACTTTGATTTTTCAAAACTAAAATTATATTAGAAATTAGTCTTTACCAAGCAGGGCTGAACCCCAAAAAATAAAAATTTTATATCGAGAATTTTTTACCTTTCACAAGAGTCGTTTCACCTCTCCGGGGAATGTTTTTTTTTCTATAAATTTAATTGCATTGTAGTTTCAGAAAATATTTAACTTTAATAATTTAATAACAATTGTAGGATTATAAAATAATTGTATTATTATAATTCTTATTTTCCTACCATTAAAAAAATACATGTTAGTAAAGACGGAAAAATCCAAATTTTTTGGAAATTTTGCTTTTAAATTACATCAGTTTATTATTTAATGTACAGAATTTTACTTTAAATTATTTGTTTAAAAGAAATTAACAAAAAAATCCTGTGAATTTTAAAAAATTTGGTTGTTGTTTTTTGATGAAGAATGTACTTAAAAGCGTTGGAAAAAAAGTTATATAACACTCGTGTATAAGTAATGTTCTGTCTTCAATTTCATTTTTGATCGAAGTGAACAATGAGTCTGAAATTAAGTTGATAACTATGAATAATGTTGAGACAAGTCAGTTTTCATGTCTCCTGTCTCTATATTAATGAATTTTACTAAATTTCCGAATCAAAAGCCATTTTGATAGGAAAATTAATAAGAAAAAATTATGTTTTGATCTAAGTAATAATACCAGAAAATTAATACCAATTACAATTACTCAAATAAAATATAACATACAGGGTGTTTCTTTTAATTTCAGAAGAAATAAATAAATGTTAAAGGTCATTACAACAAAATTGTCCCTTTTTACATTTTTTTTAAATCCAAAGTTATGAGCCACTTTGTATGTTTAAGTATTTATCATATATTGGGTAAATTGCGAAAACAAGTTTCTATTTTATTTTTTAATAAAAGAGTTTTTTTGCCAAAATTTTCAAGAACACATTTATTTCGTATAAAAATTCACATAACCAATTTTTGTCAAATAGTACTTACATAAGAGTTTTGTAGAATGGACCAATCGATATTTTGTCCCAATTTTTCCAAACTTTGAAAATGGTCCTCTGTAAAAACTGCTTTGACCGTAAGAGCAATTATACAACCCAAGATGGGAAAGAGAAGGAGTGATATAGATCTTATGAAACTTTTAGTTCTTCGAATCGATCTGCAATTAGATTTTTTTAAGTTTCGCTGTTGTGAAAATAGGGGAAAAAGTACGTACAAAACTATGACTATGATCCAAATTACGAACAAAATGCCTGCAAAAATCCCATACCAGTATAGATCATCGAAAGGAGATTCTAAAAATGTTTTTCTGCAAGACAATTAAATTTTGTTGGGCAGTTTTCGGGGACTCACCTCAAACACTGTTGTCCGTCCTGTCCATCCGCAGAGTATCCAGTCTAAAATAAAAAAATACGATTTCTCCGAAAATTCTTCACACAAAAATAACAAGAACACTCATTATAACGCTGCAATCAGAGCGCATACTTTCGTACCTTATTAGTTAAATTAACCACGAAAATATATTAGGTAATTGTGTATTGTGCCATTAACCAGAACTAATCACAATTCAATTTTGCCCCCAAAAATAATCAATCGCTTTTATCAACAAATAACTGTTTTATTGCTTTCAATAGTGACACTACTGACCAACTTATTTCACCGGAAGAGAAGAAATAATGACGTTTGCCATGGTCGACGCACACGGCGTGGCTCTTTAATTAGCATTTTTTTATTGTAGGAGGAGATATTTTGTTTTGAAAACACTATTATTTAACTAGAAAAAAATCTACGTCATGTAATGACTCCATTACTTTTTTTATGTTTATGTCATTAAAATAATTAGCTTTACGTCCATTAAATTTATTGCTTGCAGTTATTTCAAATCGTAAAAACTTCGATGTAGGTATACCGTATTTGGTGCTCTCTTGAAAATTGTAAAACACTTGTGATTCAAGTCGTCTAGAGTTAATAACGCCCACCTAACAAGAGGACAAAGTTTTCTTATGAGTTGTAATTAATTAACAAAGCGTTCGAGTTTCCTTGACACGACTTATTGTCTTTGAAATTTTTATTTTAATTCTATATTATTCAGTTTCAAATTGTTGTTTTTTGTCTAGTACCTAGTACAAGGTTGGTAGCGTCCCCAGTGCTCACTTGTGAAAACTTACCTTTTTCATTTTAACATTTGCGCATTGTTTGAACGGAACCGACGTTGCTGAAATCCAGATTATGTAATAAAGTGACAGTCCCATGTACAAAGAATAATAAATGCTGAGTAAACATCCCGCTATCAATTTTACGTATCCTATGCCTGAAAAAATCACTCATTAGATTAAATTTAAATTGAAAAAAATCATTTAATTGTAGAACTCGATCCATTTTCTTCCCAAAGTGGATGTTTTATAGTTTTAAACAGAGTAAGTAATATTAAAGTCAACTCCACAAATCGATAAATTTTTATTTAGTCAAGTTGGGACATGTTTCGGCACCCTTGCGCCATCATCAGCCGTTGAAAATTGTTACACTTTAAAATAAAAAATTTACAAGATTAAAAAATTGAAATGTTCACTGTTCAAAATTTTTTGATTACAAAGGGCGACAAAAAAAGTCATGTCGTGACAACTTGACAAATTTTATATCATTTTGTTCGTCTCAGTAAGACAAATCAAATGCACTAAAAAAAATTCAAAATGTCCACACACTTTGAACTAAATATTTTTTTTCTAATTTAAATGAATTTAAAATACTTTAACTTTAAAAAATCATTACACAATAACTATTAGGCCGATTTCCTTCAAATAAAGACCATTCTAAAGGGATGGACTTCCCCTTAAGAATGATATACAATTTGAATATTGGCAAACTTTTCTTCAAACAGTGTTGAAAGAAGTTCGAAGTAAATCGAAGTAAACCCTTCGAGTATTTTTTTTTCTTCGTCACCATCGTGTAGAGCATCTTTTTATTAGTAAGAATCTAAATTTTTAAAATAATATACCGAGTAGTTTTTAAGATATGATTTTTTGAAGTTAAGGTTTGCTATTCCGGTATTGCGCCATGTAGGAGAAATGCATGTTAATCTTACTTAAAATTGCAGTTTTATAAAATTATTTGTTTTAAGACTCTTCTTTTGACTAAAAAATGGTCAATTGCACCTTCTTTGTTCTAATTAGAATAAACAAAAAACTGTTTCTTTACTTAAAATAAACAAACAGTACCTGCGTACTAATTATAGCAAATAAAGAGTTTTTTTGTTCTAAAAATGATCACTGATCATTGAGCAAAAAGGATCCAAAAGTTTAAAGCGGTAGCGGTAATTCAATTTCCATTCAGATTCCAACCTGTTCACTTTGTTCTAGCTTTCTGAACTTTTTTTTGAAAATGTTCTCAGCAAATGTTTTTTCATCACTTTTTACTGATGTTGAATGCAATAAGTCAGTTGCTTCGTGTGCAACTGTTATTCACAACAACTACTACCTACAAGCTAACTGAAGCTAATCGTAGAATGTACCAACAAAATAAATCAGGTGACTTATTGCATTTAACATCACTCAAAAGCTTGCTCAGAACGTTTTCAAAAAAAGTTCCGAAAGCTAGAACAAAGTGAAGTGAAGTGAAGTCGAAATCTGAATAGAAAGTGATTTGATTTGAAAATGTTTGCCCTTATATTTAGAGCTCGTGCCTTAAACTTCTAGATCCTCTTTGCTCAATGATCAGTGGTCATTTTTACAACAAAAAAACTCTTTATTTGCTTTAATTAGTACGCATGTACTTTTTATTTGTTTTAAGTAAACAAACAGTTTTTTGTTTATTGTAATTAGAACAAAGAAGGTGCAATTGACCATTTTTAAGCAAAAGAAGAGTCTTAAAACAAATACTTTTATAAAAATGCAATTTTAAGTAAGATTAACATGCATTTCTCCAATATGGGGCAATGCTTGATTAGCAAACCATAACTTTAAAAAATCATATCTTGAATACCACTCGGTATATTTTTTTGAAAATCTGGATTACTACTAATAAAGAGATGCTCTACACGACGGTAATGATGAAAAAAATTACTCGTAGGGTTTTTCTTAGATTATTTCGATTTACTTCGAACTTCTTCGAACACTGTTCGAAGAAAAGTTTGCCAATATTCAATTTCAAATTTTATATCATACCAAAGAGCAAGGCCATCCCTTTAGAATGGTCTTTATTTGAAGGAAATCGGCCTAATAGTTATTGAGTTACGATTTTTTAAAGTTAAAGTATTTTAAATTCATTTAAATTAAAAAAAAAAAATATTTTGTTCAAAGTGTATAGACTTTTTAAATTTTTTTAGTGCATTTGATTTGTCTTACTTTCTCTCAAACATGTCCCAACTTGACAAAATAAAAACTTATCGATTTGTGGAGTTGACTTTAATATTACTTATTCTGTTTAAAAAAAAATGAAAAAAATCAAGTTACCTCTGAAGAAGGGTACAGCCCTCCACGACTTGATAAACCCTTCCTGTGCCAGTTGCCCTATCCCTAATTCCAGAAAGAGTAAAGGAAGTCCTATAAGTATTACCAGGATGACATATGCTAGAAGAAAGGGCAATCCCCCTTGTAACAATGCGGTTTGAGGTAGTCGATACAAGTTTCCAAATCCAGCAGCTAGGGAAATGGTGCAGAGGACTGTCTCCAGACGAGAAAACCATGATTGGCAAGACTGCAAAAATTCACTTCCTAAAGGACGCTTTCTCTTCATTTCGATAATAATCCGGTCGCGAATTTCCGGTTGCTTTTTCTCAATTTCCGGTTTAATTAGAATAAAAAATGCTGATGAATGAGTGGCGGTTAAATATTGTGGACATGAAGAGTCAATAATAATTGCAGATTGGGAGATTTACCGTGGCAGGTGGTTCCCATACACGGATAATCGATTCGATTTATTTGCATAATATTTTGTCTGGTGTTTTGATAGAAATCGTAAAATTATCGATTTTGAATGCGATTTTTTTGGAAAAAAGTCGGCTCTCTTAAATTCCTCGATTAGTTATCTATGATTTTAAAATAAAAGATAATTATTAATCCAAGTAATAGATTTGTTTGTAGAACAATTTAAAATTTTCAATGTATAGTTATCATTTATCAATAATTGAACAGTAATGTCACAAAAGAGTAAGAAGAACTTTTCGAATTGTTTCCAATTTTTTATAATAGAAATAAAAACTAATTCATCGAACACTACAATGATATTTCTGGCGTTAAATCAAAAAAAATTGTCCTTCATAAGAAACAAAGTACCTTAAATAATTTTGTAAGTAGAAAATAATGGGGTTCTATACTGTAATCAAAAATGCATAAAATTGTGTTTTATTTACTTTAACTTTAATCTTAGTTGAGAAATAAACGCAAAACGAAATTAGTTTTACAAATTAACTATTGGATCTATTTTTAAAAATTATTCAGTAAACGGCAAAATTATGAAATAATCATATTAAAACTGAAAATATTGTGTTTTGGCAAAAATGCTCAGTCATTGTTTTTTTTTAAATACACAGTTTTCACTTGAATTTTACATTTTTTGGTGTTTGCCAATTTGATAGATCTTTTATAATTATTGTCGTAATGACAACACCCAAATATTAAATATTACATAAATTTTTCGAAAAAAAATCATGTGAAATAAAATCAAGGAAAAACAAACATACAATTTTAATTTGATTTGATTTATTTGCATAATATTTAAAATTATGGATTCTGAATGCGATTTTTTTAGAAAAAAGTCGGTTGTCTTAAATTCCTCGACCAGTTATTATCTATGATTCTAAAATACAAGATAATTATTAATTCAAGTAAAAGATTTATTTGTAGAACAATTTAAAGTTTTCGACCGATAGTTATCATTTATCAATAACTGAACTTAATCAACAGTAATATCACAAGAGAGTGAGAATAAATTGAGAGAACTTTTCAAATTGTTTTAAATTTATTATAACAGAAATAAAAAATAATCCATCTAATAACACGATGATATTTCTGGCGTTAAATCAAAAAAATTGTTCTACATAAAAGACAAAGTAAATACCTCAAATAATTCTTATAGCAATTTAGTAAGCAGAAAATAATGGGGTCCTATACTGCAAACAAAATTGCGTATAAAACTGTGTTTTAGAACTTTAATCTTAGTTAAGAAATAAACACAAAGTGAAATTAGTTTTACAAATTAACCATTGAATATATTTTAAAAAATTATATAAATACGCATTATTTCAACTGTAAATTATTGTTTCTGTACCGAAGTCCTCCTACATCACAATCAAACCGCGCAAAAGCTCTGTATTTTGAAATAAAATCTAATCTTTTAAGAATTTTTACTGACATTTTGAAGGGCATTTTGAGCATTTTGGGTGTCTTAGATTTTAATGTAGATTTTAATTATATAATAAAAAAATTGAGTATTATGTTTTAATTAGCTAAAAATGTCATAAAGGATGGAAATTGAAACTTTCTATTAAAAAAAAACAAAGTTTGAGAATCCGTCTGCAATTTATGATGACAGCATATTAACAATTTAATAAAGTTTATGCTGTCTTATACAGGGTGAATAAAAACCAAAGATTTTTTGCTTAAGCTATTAATTGATAGGAATATACTATAAAAAATGTGACTTTTTTCAAAAATAAAAAATTTTGAATTTTTTTTTTTTAAATCGCAACCCACTATAAAACTTATTTTTTACAAAGGCTATAATTTAAAGATCGTAATTATTAATATTTTATTCAATTTCTAACAAGAATAAATTCATATAAGTTGCCATTTTTGACAAAAAAGTCGCAAAACTCAAAAACAAAACAAAATTTAATTCTCAAAACGTGATTATTTTTTATAGCACTTTAAATTTTTATGAATTATACCTTTTGAAGGCAAATGATTAAAAAAAAGCCTTAGTTCCATACTTTTTATTCACCTTTTACGGTTTTTTTTACGTCAACTGCGATGATGCGCTAACTCTACGCCGGCGCCGCAAAAGTGAAAAAAATCTTATTTAAGTTTATTAAAGAATTTTAAAAATTATCGAAATCTATATTCAACTGTCTAGAGTAGTGCATAAAAATCTAGGGTCGCTCGTCGGGTTACCGATTTACACATACAAAAAACTTATAACTCGAAAACCAGCGGTCATAGGTGAAAACTGTTTGAACTTTGATTTCATTTTTTTTATTTTTATGATTTTGTCAATAATTTCGAAACCACCTAAAATTTTCCAGTTTTGTATGCACCAATCGATTCTTCCATACATTTTACATAATTCTGGTCGGTAGTTTCACCAGAATTAACACCCGTTTGCATCGCAAACATTTTTTGTCAAAAAAGTGGATTTCGATATTTCGGATTCCAACCCGTAGCATTTTGGAAATTTCAAATATGCCTGACTTTTTCGATACCTCTACTTTGTCGTAATCGTAGTTTGAAAATCTAAAATTTGATTCAAATCAAAACTTGACAAAAATAAATACCGTCGAAATCTACGTTTTACTATGAAACTGCGAAAACCCGGAGACATCGCTACGTACAATTTCGCCTACAGAGATATTTAAAATCTGAACATTTGAACATTAAATTAAAATAATCGAATTTTTGGACAATTCTGGGATGCTGTATCCGAAAAATGACTTTAAAGTTACTGAAATCTAATAGTTTACTACACAATATAAACCAAAATCCAATCTTATTGTAACAATTTTTGAATTTAAGTATTAGGGACGTAAAAATTGACTTAAAGTTTTTTTTCATCCGAATCAGCAGTGAAAAGAAATAGGAAAAAATCAAATCGCAAAGGTAAACGACTCACAAATTGGAAATTCTCTTAATTTCTTTCAAGTGTATCACTCGGTGCAACTTTTATCCGCTCCATTACTCCAGGAAATGGAATATTATTTTTTTCCAAAACATTAAATATAATCGTTAAGACAGATGCATTCACTTTTTCGCATAACCAGAATGACAACATTGCATTAGCTGCAATAAACCGAGTTTATGAAATAATTTTTGCTAGCTAACGGCATCCCGCACACATTGCCGCGATATCATCTTTAAATAAATAATTGCATTCAGCAGAAAACACGTGGTTATGGCCACTGAAGCTTGTAAATTTTAATTTAAAATCACAAAAAACCGTAGTCGTATATGGACTCGAACCGGCATATCTCTTGAATTAAATATGACCGCTCATAAGTACATTTTCTAGGTATCATAAATGAAATAAAATCGTTTCAATTAACTCACTTTAACCTTCTCCAACTTTTTGTAACAATCCGACTTTTTCAAAATGCACTTCAATTTAAAATTCCAAGTGTTAAGTGTTTCGCATCTTCGCAAATAAAACTGAGGTGCGTAGGTATTGTGCTGACAATACCGATATTGTTTGTTGTCTAAGAACAACATTTTTGTCACTTTTCACTCATTTTGTCAGCCACTTCATTGTTGTCTAAGTGAAGCGTGTTTGAAGACTAAAGCCGTAAGCTTTATTAATAAAGAAGCCGCAGTTTCTGAGCCAACGGAGTGTGAAAAAACAGCTGCTAATTCCCTATTACGATCTCAAAGATGGACTTAGGGCAGATGGTTTATTTCGAATTACAGTCATTCGAGAAATTTGTTAAATTAAGGAAAATCGAATTTTTGAACGTTGCATCAAAGTTTCTAGAGCAGAAAAGATCAATTTCCGAGTACCTACTAACTGTTTAATTAGAATTTTCGGCCGAAACTTCCGTTATAATTTTATTGTTATTAAATCGCAATAACTGCAAAAGAATATTTATGAGCCGCAATAAATCGAAAATGAAATAGTTTGTGTATTTAGTTATCACTGAATAAATTTGCAAATAATATTTATCTTGCAATATGTTGCATTATTTGGACGGAAATAAAAATAAAAGTTACACAAATTCTCTGTTAAATTCCTGTTAAATGGAGGTTACCAATATTTAATAATAACGAATTAAGTGGAAAATAATCGCGTATACTTGTAGTATAAGTTACTTTCCCTACTCTAGTAAAAATAATCGACATGCATTTTCTCCATTGAGGAGCAATCATGAAAGAGATATTAAGACACACTTAATAATGATGTTAGACTAATTCTTGATTTTGATTGTTTATAGACTCAGTAGTGATCTTAATTATTACAGTTAATTAAACATTTTAACAAGGTGTTTGGTCTAGATAGTATTAAAATATATTTTTCTTGATTTAAGAACTTTGCACATAGATCTTGTAAATATAGCCTAGTTTAGCATCTAAATATTTGTGTTAAAGTAACACAACTCTGAAAATTTTACACATGTAGAATTTTTATTTATACAGAGTGATTTATACAGTGTCAGATCAACTCTCAAATGGTGATAGAAGACTTTCAGCTAAGCACTTTTTTTTCAAGATTGGTTTCTGACAAGAAACAGAACTGACAATTTCCATATTATCATGTAGGCACCTTAGCTTTTTTAAATGTTTTATATATCACAAGACACAAATTGGTGATTTTTTTTCAACTGGTATCTGTTTAAGATCAAGATCTGTCGTTTCCGGTGACTAAATTAAAGATTACATGATCTCAACAGTCAAAAACTTAACCCAAAATCTAACCTTTGAAAAAAGCTCAAACAATTTTTTGTTATGGGAACTTTTAACTCAGTTAGATGTTGTTTATCACCACTCAAGAATGGTCCGAGACTTTTCATTTATAGAAAATATTTACGAAATCATTAGAGATATGATAGATTAAATGATTAAAAATATTATCCTTGATAAAGCGAGTCTATAAAACCTTGACTTTATTTCTCCATTTATTATCAAATCTAATCAATGACGTATTGAATGAAACTAAATTCCACAATTTTATGAAAATAAAAGTCTCATTTTTACGTTATTTGTACATTTATTTTGTATTATATTTTTTTGCCTTTGGAATAAACTTATTGCTGAAAGATACCTAGTGCTATAAAAAATATGTTCGTTTCTTGAGAATGAAATTTAAAAAAATTCTCTTCCTTTTTGAGTTCTGAAAATTTTATTTTTAGATAGTATACTAGAAATTTTTTTGAAAAAAAATTAATTCTTTTCATACAGTTGTAATTCTTACATGACAGTCTTTGTTGGAAAAAAAATTCGTAGTAAAAAATATATTAATTTTTCCTGAAAATCTACAAAATTTTTACAAAAATTCCCAAAATTTTCAATTATTCAATATTTTTTTTCGAAAAGTAAATAGTTAAAGCTAAAAAGGCTTCGTTCTATTGTTTTGTTTGTGTTCACCCTGTTTTGTGGGTCGTAGGTCAAGATTTATTGAGTTTCTGTTAGTAGCAGTGAAACTAGATTTTTATTATTTTTTTTTTGCGAAAAATATCGTATATTCTCTTTGCACATAAATATTAACAAAGTATTAATGACCATAAAAATTATAAGGAAACAAATGTGAGAAAACATCGAAAAAAAAACAAAAAAATGTGCAAAACTATAATCTTGATTGAATTTTCTGCTAATAGTGTAATTAGCAATATTTTATAAAGGTGCGCCAGAACTCGTGCCCTAGAGATGAGAGTTTAAATTGTGACTCTATTTATTTCTTTTGGAAAAAATATTTTCCAAGTTTTTTTTTTTTTTTGCTACAGGCTATTAGAAGAGGAAACAAAGAAGCTGTATCTTAAATTATAACTCTGTTTAATGTTGTTTGTGGCTTTTATTGGCATATACAAGATCATCAGTATCATTAAATAGACCAAAAATTAAATGGCAAAATCTTGTCACAGATAGAATTTTTCAAACATTTTGGTATCTTATCTTACGAATTTTTTCTCTGGGGCGCGAGTTCTGACACACCTGTATATTTTTTTTTGTTGCGGTATACTATGCATTGTTTTATTTGGAATTTAATCATTTTTAATAATGCTAACAACGTAAATAGGCAACATTAAATAAGTGCGTCATATCTTCTATCTTTATACATTCAATGTTGCCAATTGAATTTTAAATGACATGATCGGAAATTTTATTAAATGGTATAAGTTTTAAAAAATCTAATTAAGTAGAACTAACTTTTACGCCTTTTTTAACTTTCTACTTCTTTTATAATTGTATTTTTACTATTAATATTTGCTTCTGAAGATGAAAGATAAATTTCAAAAACGTTGAATCCTTAATTTTCATTTTCATTAGAATTCAGATTGTTGATTTTTTTTTCTTCTTAGTAAAATACAGAAAAATAAATAAAATAATACATAAGAAAACTTCTATAATTTCAAGTCGACAACTCATGAATTTTTGAAAAAATAATTCACTGTTAAACTTAATGACGTGAAAATAAAAAAAAAAACGATAGCTGGGCTAAATTACGCATAGATTATGTTATTATGATTATGACTCATAATTTATTAGATGAAAAAATTCAGCGTTGACGATCATAAAATAAATAAAAAATAAATTCCTTGAATTCTTCCACAAATCTCGCCACAAATTTTCATAAAACCATAACTGGAATTAATTATTATTATTATTTATAAACCGGCAATGAAAATTCCAAAAATTTCTCGCAAGGTGAGTAATTTCCATTTTATGGCTGGGCAAAGTCACACTGAATCATAAAAAGCGCCCGAAAGTTGTACCAAACAAGCAAACAGTCTTATCACAAGGAGAAATTCCTCCGTAATGAGAAAAAATTTTGATAAATTAATCAGCACGAACATACCATTTCCATCTTGGACGTGACCAATTTTGTCGTCGAACCCATTTCATTCTTCTCCGAGCCCAATTCGGACCCATTATTCGAAACGTTTGTCTTGACTGAAGACGACCCTAAAGTCGTATAATCGTACAAATCGTAAGTATTCGCAAAAATGCTCTGTTTTGAGTCGTTCGATGTTATCGTCGAAGTGTAAGCTTCTTCGTAGGTATTGAAATCGACATTCCCACTCTCGGGGATAAAATTTAAGTTGTCGTAAGTATTTTGGGAATTGTCGACGATCGATAAGTTGTTGTAATTTCTTAGAGCACGCACGGAAGGCGATTTCAGGAGGAGCTTCGGCTTCTTATAGGTGGGTTCGTAGATGAAACTTATTTTTTGAGGCACCTGAAATAAAAAAATCAAACTTTGAAAAAAAATCATAGTTGGCGAGGAAAAATGTTGCTATGAAAACCAAAATTTTCGTGTGTTGTTACTACGGAAATAATTTTGAAAATATGTTAGTAACTTAGTAACTGCATATATTTTACTGGAATTTTCTCTCCTGTCAATTTACCTAGTTGTAGCGACATTTCCCGGCTTAATAACTGCTAATTTCGTAATTATTGAATCTAGTCCATTACATTTTTAATTTTTTAATTGCTTTAATTGCGACCTTTGGATGTTTTCGTGTCGATGTCCTCTAATTGAAAACTCATGTAGGGCCATGGAAATATGTAAATAAAGCCGAATACAATACGTATCGGCTAATTATGGGAAAAGAGTTGATAAGGATTTTCATTAATGAACGTATTTTACCTTGAAAATGTTATTGAGTCGTAATATGAATAACAAAAACCCATCACATTGCTGCAAAACAACTTTCTTTATTGCAAGTGTTCCAAATTTAGCAAAAATTGTACATTCCTTCAATGGCATTTAACGCAATTAAGACGATCGATAAAGGTGTTTCTTTAATCTTATTCAATACTAATTTCGAACAAGCTCACGTGTACAAACACGATTTATCTATTTTACCAATTTTGTATCAATGTTACAATCCTTGAAGCTATGTTTAAAATTGGTGAGATTTTTCGTGCGTGATACACTTTATTAGAATTAGAAAATTGTTAGATTTCCGGTGAAACTAAAAGTGAAATATTCAAAAATGTGTTTTAAACGACCGGAAATTGGACTGATTTTACAGCGAAACGAACAATATTGAAATATTTCCATTGTTAGCCAACAAATCGTTTATGAGAGACAATTGTGGGAACAAATTATCGACAATTGATACACATTATGTAGGAATTATTTCTGTATGCAAATTATTTCACTGTTGGCAAAAATTGATGTTGTGAAAAAGTCATGAATAAATACTTGAATAAATGAACTTTTATTTATTTAAATGCTCGATAATAAATGTACGACTTCCCACTTTTACTGGTTTAACAATTTACTTGCGTAACAAAGAACACTTCAAATTTAATGACTGTAACAATTAGAAAAATTTCTAACCTAGGATTCATGAGCGTCCATTTCCTGGGATTTTTTGATATTGACATTAAGCGAAAAGTAATAATAATTTTAAATAGAGTAATATTCCGAGTAGAATAAATTCTGCTCTCTGTAATTAAAACTAAAATTATGCAATGTGTAGGTATATTAAAAAAAAGTTTTATTCTTCCAAAATATTTGTTCCATAAAATGAAAAAATTCACCAAAATATCTCATTGCCTGTTTTTCACATGATTAAAAATGCATAACAAAATCAACCTGCAAAAATTTCAATCAAAATAGAACTTTGGTCTGATATATGATTCATTAAGTTAGAGTAGTAAGTAGTATAATAAACCTCCGACACAAAGGTCCCAAAACCCGTCAACTCAAGAAAATTCACGATCAACAAAAATTTTTAATATCTGCGTGGATTCTGAGGCGATTTTTTATGACAAATATCATAACTTTTGAGAGCGTATTTTAAATATTTTTATAGGCAAAACATCGTTGACGGTAAATTATAAGGTGCATTTTGGATGTCCAAATAGAAGATCTCCGAAACTGGGAAAGAGGTTTAGCAAAAACGAGTGATATACCTACATTTTCGGGCTCATTAAAAAAAAATTGGTTAAAACCGCATCCCACTATTGTCTTTTGTTTTGGACTTATAGACTTATTGACATTTTAGCATAGTTTGAAAATGTTCTTCTGTTTGCAAAAAAATCACCTATAAATTTTTTCAGTTTTAATTTAATTAGAAAAAGTCGTTTTGGGGGTAGACACAAAACTTTACTCACCCCGTACAACATTTTTTCAACAAGTAATTAGTATTTTCATAATTATTTTATAAAACTTTAAGGTTGAGATCCATCGAGATTTTGTTTGGTGTTGCTTTTGTAACAAAAAATTTAAACAAACATGGTATGTAATGGAAAAACAAATTAAACTATTATTTTCAAATTTTGCTAATAGTGTAATCTTTGTTTTGAGTTTTTACTACTGTCACTAAAAAAAACATTTTCCAATCGAATTTTTTTAGCAGATTTTATAACATTTTATAAACTACTTATTTATATTTATTATATTTTAAACTATTTACCTGTAAAAATTTTAAGGCAAAAACTTTGAGTTATTTGGAAATAAAAAACAATTTTCAAAAAAATTCACATCTTGTATGTTTTTCAACAAAATCGTTTGAAATGCCATAATTCATAAACATGAGAATCAGACTAAACATTAACTATTTTAAAATTAAATAAATCTTACGGCGGTTTACAGAACATTTAATTGCAATCAAATGTTAATCGGCCCTTAAACTACAAAGTGATCCACTATGAATGAAACTGTTGGCAATCCTGACTCTAATTTTTAAAACTTATCATTGTTGTTCGTTTTTGATAAAAAATTCAACAATCTTGAGGGGTTGTACGTCAAGTATTTGTCAAGCAAAACCGTATTCGGTTGCAGTGCTTCAAATTATTAACAAAAATACTTTCAAATCTGTTACCAACAAACTTAGTCTTTCTGGATCACTTCGTACAAACAAAAAAAATAAAAAAAAACAACATTATGAAGCTACGACTATGTATGAAAATATACAGGGTGTATATCAGAACTCACGCATCAGAGAAAAATTTCAAATAAGATAAGATACCAGGAACATAAAAAAATGTTACAAAAAAATTTTTTTTGTCAAAAAATTTTAACATTTATCTTTTGACAATTGACAATTTTGTATGTCTATTTAATGATACTGATGATCTTGTATATGTTTTTTTTATAATTATTTAGTAAAAGTACAAAAATTTTGCCAATAAAAGCAACAAATAACATTAAATATAGTAAGAATTTAGGATACAGCTTCCTTATTTCCTCTTCTAATAGCCTGTAGCAAAAAAACTTGGAAAATTATTTTTGCAACAGAAATTAATAGTCAAAATGCAAAATTTAATCTGTCATAACTTTTTTCAAAATCAAATTTTGTCAAATTTTTATAGATAGAATTTTTTTAACATTTTTTCCATGCACTCATGTATACGTATACAGAGTGATTTTCTAAATGAGTCACCCTGGATATCTCATAAAATAAACAAAATTCATAGAAAATCCCGATACAGGTCAAGGGAACACCTTGTGTGTACTTTTGAAAGTTGTAGCATCAACCCCTTTTATAATACAAACAACCCTTTGTGATACCTTAAATGAAAGATATTTTGACCAGGAATTCGGCTGTATGTTTTGTTTGAGTTTTCGTTATTTTTATTTAGCTTACGTAGAATAAGATCTAACAAAACAAATTACTATAAAAGTGATTGACAGTAGTCAAATGTCAAAAAACTATAAATTGACCTGTCTCGAGATTTTCTAATTTTTGTTTATTTTCTGGAATATCCATGGTGGCTCGTTTTAAAAAATCACCCTGTATAAAAATTGTTACTTTCATCCTATACGTTCGACTACGGCTAATGAATATAAATATCTTATTTTTCATCTGGATACAAAGTTTTGTAAAATTATTATAAACACTCTACCAATGGAAAAATAAAACCTGAGACTTGAAACACACACCTTGATCAAAGCAAGGCCTTTTACAAAAAATAACAACCACAATTTAAAAGCTTGTTCTGTTCAGTTTTACGTACAGTTAAGTCACTAACAATCAAAACCGTTCATTGTTACAAAATAAAGTCCTTTTTGTAATTACAATACTATAAACTAAGTACAGTAAAATAACGTATTTGTCATTGAAGTAACTGGTCGTGTATATTGAGTAAATATTATTTCAGTTTTACAGTTATGAATTGCAGTAATAGTGCGCAAAAAGTGCTCATTTTGCACACCCTTCTTCAGTGCAGTAAAGTTCGTCCTACTTCGAGACATCTGCTTTCAACGGCTAACCACTAAACGATCAATTTCATGCTTTCCGCGCAAGATAATTTCCGAAGAGCAAAGTCATGTTTATCTAACAAGACAAACCACAAGCTGAATCAAATATTTGATAACTAAAATTATCACAATTAAAAACTAAATTAGTGTCGTGTTTTATTAGGGGCAAATATTTAATTGTAGTTTTGCGCAATTATAAATAAATCGTGTTGACTGTTTAAAATATAAACAAAAAGTGTGTTTGTGAGGTGTTAATTCGGCGTTACGCCTCCAATTAGCACGATTTGATTTGTTTATGAGCTGGATTTTGAAGAGTCTAACCGGATTCGTGTGCGACCTTCGCTTTACTTATAATTTTATATTTTTTAACAAAAAATATGATAATGGCGATAAATTATACAAAATTATGTTCCTGTTCTATCGCCAAAATTGTAATAAATAACAGATAGTGAAATTATTTACCGGTTGTCCATCGGCCACTTCCGACGAGGTACTGCACTTTTCCCACTTTTCACGCATTTTTCCAGTGACGTACTACACAATTGTCTTTGGTATCATACAAAACTGTGGACTGATTTGTTATCTTATCGATATTTGTCACGAAATATTCTTCGAGAGCAACATATTTGGTGCAAGTTTGTTATTTTCGAAACAGACGACCGCGACGGTTTCAAATCGACCGTAAACTGTGTTTATGAAGCACCTGCGAGTACCTCAGCTACGCTACGACTACTTCACTACGCGTTTGGCGGCCACAAGTGGAGGACTTTGCATGTGATAAGAGGTGGTGATGGTATTATCGTGACGCTCCGGGCACCGGACTCTCAATCATGGAATTTACGATGACTAATTGATGATGGAAGGAGGAAGAAATTTTTTCGCTGATTTGGTTTATTGTGATCAGATTAGGATTGATGCAATAGGTGATTGGTTTTTATGAGAATGATCGAGAATTTTACAATGCAAAACTGATATGAAACTTAGTTTTTTAGAGAGAGGAAAAATGCTCGCTGCAGTGTTAAATTAAGTAATTGGCGATTTCCGAAACATCACCCAAAAAGTCATTTTTGTTTCAACGACAATTAATTGAGCAAACTTTTGAGTCAAATATGTATTTAGTTAATATAATGAAACAGTGCTTTTACTACATTCTCTATAATAAAAAACAACAAACTTTATTTTTACAACAGAATGTATAAACAAAAATCAAACTAGATTTTGTCCTCATCGAAAAAAGTTTTTTAATTTTTAACCTAGTGTTCATTCTTCCGTGAGCGGCAGTGTACAGTTGCGAAATTAAAATTTCAGGCAGTATTTTTATTTTCATAATGTAAACTCTAAAACAACCTTTACATTAATAACTTAATTTTTTACTCTTATCATGTTTATGTCATTTTAACTTATTTACTTTCAAAAATAATGATTTGTGGCATAATAACGGATAGGCAGCAGATCAAAGCGATGATTTAATTACATTTACGAGTAGTTCAATTAATAAATTTCCTAAGACCGACAAATTGTTTAATTAATAATTTTAACAACAAAAAAAGTTTAATTGTCATATGTCAGTCATGATGACAGTAACAGGTACATACTTTACAGTGAACTTTTTAACGTGACAGAAAAATAATGCCCGAAAATTTTAATTCCGCAACTGTTAAAATTTATTAATTGCACTAAGTGTAATTAAATCATCGCTTTGCTCTGCTGACTACCCGTTTTATGCCACAAATCACTATTTTTCTAAGTAAATAAGTCAAAATGACATAAACATGACCACAATAAAAAATAATAAGGTTATTAATGTAAAGGTTGTTTTAGAGTTTATATTATGAAAATGACAATACTGCCCGAAATTTTAATTCCGCAACTGTACATACATATTGTACATTAAATTAGTTACTGTATACGGTTTGTTATAATTTTTTATAAAAAAAGCTACAAGGGGGCGAATACATTGAATATCCAGTGTGATACCGAACATATTATGTACCTATTACATAAATGGGACAAAACTCCTATTTATGAGTTACTATAGTTTACGTTGGGAGAGTCGATATGTTAAAAAAAAACTGACAATTTACTGCATATCATGCAGTACCTAAATTGCTGGAAAGTAGCTCAAATTGTATTAGTTTCAGTATAATACGTTGATCCACAATAATTTCTTACATTCAGTAAAAGTATTGCATAAAGAGTTTCCAGAAACAGTATCTTAATAGGTAGCTTTCATTAAATCACTAACTTTGGTGTTTTAATAGTAATTAAAGACGCAAAGTTTTTTGCGAAAGCTGCGAAACAAGGTACAATCAGTCGCTTTGCAAATGTCCCTCCGTAAAAGTCAAAGTTTTATCATTTTGACATAAAAATATAACCATATTATTTAAATCAAATTTCTAGAAACAAAAATTAAATACAAACAAAATAAGTGACCATGGGAATAAGCTGCCAATCTGTCAATTTTCTCACCAAAATTTAACATGGTGACTTTAAAAGTAGCAGGCTCAAAAAAAGTAAACAAAACATTTTTGTTTAGAATTCATTCAAATTAAAAAAAAATTATCCAAACTGCTCATGAAGTGTATTTCTACAGGGTGTTTCACATAACTTTACGAGGCTTGCGCCTAATGTACGCACCCAAATATACAAAAGTCACAGAACACTGGATACAAAAAATACACATTTAATTATTTAATTTTTGGAAACCCATGATAGTAGTTGTCAAACTAATCACTGTTTCATTAATAGTCATAAACTGTAGTTTTTCAGAAACAATTATCATTTGTTCTATCAAGAGACGGCATGAATATGATTCTAGTTTATCTATCTTAATCACTAATTAACTAAAAACGTTGTAATTTCTGAAAGGGTGAACAAACTAGAGAAGATTATCCAATTTTTCAAAATTTGTAATCGAGTTTGTATCGAAATATGTATTATTGATTGCATCTTACAGGCGCAGGCTTCGTAAAATTACGTGAAACACCCTGTATAAATAAAAGTAGAAAATTTTTGAGACTCTGCTCGTATGCAACCAGTAATACTTTGTATTAGTGAATATCGCGTGTTGGTGCCCCTGCTTGTCGTTCGTGCGCATGTCAATCGATGGTGTTTTGTTGGTGTCTAATCGAAAATTCTTAAAACCCCTTCGGCTCTCTCAAAATCCAATTGTGGCGAAAATTTGCGGCGCGAGTAAATAGCGACGATGGACAACAAGGCCCCATCCCTCTGGGACGCCAAGTGCGAGGCTCCGAAAGGCTTGCGACCCCCGAACGCGCCGCCGAGTCGCCTCCTTGAAGACAAGAAAAGCCCTGAAAAACCGCAGGAAAATACCAAACCGTTCAAGTCCAGTCTGTCGGCAGACGCGCCTGAATTTGTCCCTTCGTACATGAAAAGTGCGACACAGTCCAGTGGTGGTGTTCAAGACAGACTGAAAAAATTCAAAGTGGTGGAGAATTCGGGCCAGAATGACAGTGAATTCGTGGGGTCCCCCGATGACATCCGCTTGAAACACCTCATTGACACTTTGACCAAAGACCCGGGACAGTTTAGTGACTTGTTGGACATATTTATGGATACTTTGTGTCCGTATTTTGGCGATATTCTCGTCCTGGCGCGAGCTGCGCACCTTCTAGTCGAACAAGTAACGTTTTCCCGGTTCTGGTCACTAAATTAATAAAATGCGTTTTAGGCGATTGTGTATCCCAGTTTTAGATATACAGCAGCAAGGTTGTGTTGTTTTATTGAACAGTGTTGTCCCGAATTTCGAGCAGAATTGCATTTAACTTGTCAGAAGGAATTGAAAAATCACACAAATAAATCTGGACTACTTTTATTTGTTGCTGAATTGTATACTCAATTACACCACGAAAACATCTACGGGAGTTACTTAATAGACGCTTATAAACACCTGCTTGGAGTTGGGGGCAATGAAAATGTTAAATCCATTTGCCAAGCATTAAAAGTATGTAATTTCCTTAATTCAAACCGCAATTCATTATTAATTTTTAGTTGACGGGATATTCGTTAGAACTGTACGATAAAAAAGCCCTGGACGAGGTTTTTGAAAAATTAAATGAAGTTAAACCCACTGTGACTGGAACGCCGTTGAGTTTAATTAACTCAGTTATAAATTTGAGGAGTTCGCAATGGGGGCACAACAGTCCGACAAATTCTAGGTAAAAACAAAAAAAGAAATATTTGTGGAAATAAGAGCATTTTTTAGTTCCAACT
The DNA here is from genome assembly GCF_015345945.1 of Tribolium madens. NCBI lineage: Eukaryota > Metazoa > Arthropoda > Insecta > Coleoptera > Tenebrionidae > Tribolium > Tribolium madens. The sequence continues at coordinate 1,544,369 of NW_025401069.1, forward strand.
CTGAAGTCAACTCGGAAAATACCTACTGGAGTGAAGAAACTTCACACACTGTATTTTACAATACAGACGGTTCGAAATTTACGTCAGAAGAAAATGATTTTCTAGCAGCAAACATGAATTCTACTGAGGAATATTTAACGTAGGTGAAACACTCATTTCAATGAAAGGAATTTTAATTATTATTTTTAGGGACTTGTCTGATCCAGACGAGTTATGTGATCCGGAACCAGAAATGGATGAAGAAATCCAAGCAGCATTTAAAGATTTCGTAAAATTGAGTAAACGATAGTTTAACCTTCCATAATAAACTAATTGAAAAATTAAGAACGTAAGTTGAAAATTAGATCCTGTAAATAAATAAAAAACAAACAAAAAAATGTCTATTGTAGTCTAAGAAGAAACCAAAAAGCCTTAATTATAAAAACGCTTAACATTATATTATTTTTAAAATAATTAAAAAATATTTAGAATCCAACAACTTTACGTTTTTATAAATAAGGTTATTTGCTATTTTTGAAAACGTATTGGACATGTTATGCTCGAATATTTATACATTTATAATCTAAAGTCTGTTTCAAAATGCTGCTTATGAGTAGGAGAAAATCAGCGAAGTGACACTTCTAGCGGCCATTCACCGAAATAACGAAAACAACTGTCAATTAAGTGTAATAAAATAAAATTAAATGTTGTCTCAGAGGCAAAGTTTTGTTTTTTCCCTATTTCGTTCACAATGCCACCCATCGGTTCTGATTTTCTCCTTTACTTCCATATTTATAAAGGACGACAATTTTGTATCAAGTTACTGCATTTTGAAACTGATAATACGGGATAAAAGATACAGAATTCATTCATAGGTTGTAAATATTATGTTAAAGATGTTGCTTTAATGTCGTAACTGGTTTTATTTGAATAAAAAAGAAAACAAAATAGTGACTCCATCTTAAAAATCCTATTTCAATGCAAAGACCTCAGCCGCTACTTTTTGTGAAATTGATATTAAAGTGTATTTTGATTTGATAAGTGGGTATTTTTGTTGTGAAAACCTTGTTTTATGAGTAGTAATATATTTTCAAATACGTTTACAAATGGTATATACTTGCATCTAAGCACAAAACATCTCTGTACATAAACTTAAAAAAGAAAACAAATAGAAATCATATTTATGTTAAATGCCTTATACATAAATTTAAAGTTTTAATGTAACAGAAGAGCCGAAAATAGATAAATTTGCTCAACAAAAAAACTATATCTATGAATTATTGAGTAAGGTTAACTATTGCATTTGTGTGTACATTTATCCTGAGGAATTTTTAATCTAATATAGAGATTACAGTACTTCGTGTTTTCCCTGCAATCCGCTTCCAAAATTCTGCCAGAACGATGAGTTTATAATTTTTCGTGTGATTTTTTGAATACCTTAATCTCTATGTTCTCTACGATTTTGCACGTGGCCCTATTTACTCGACTATAAATTATCTGTCATTTGTAAGAGACGTATCTGTTATAAAACGAGGCTGAGCTTTGTATTTAACGGCTTAGATGAGCGGTGAATCACAGTTTGTGTTGTAATAAATACGGCCACGCACACATTTGGCAAAAACTTGACAACAAATTTACTCTTGTATAAAACTCTGACATGAATTTGTACCTTGCAAACAGCACTATTGTTATTTAAAAAATATTTTACCATTTAATGGTTAACCACTTTTTTCAATAATGAGGATAGCTACATCTGTATTTACATATTGACAAAAGACAAGACGTCGGTTTAACCATCTACACGAGATTGTTGTATATAACATTCATTATTACTGTATGTATAGGTAAGTGAAGAATTTGTGCAAAAAATCTAACAAATTATGGGTTCACAAATCACTAACTAGTCTAATCAATATAAAAAATCTAACTATTTTAATTTTGTAAGAGAAATTATTTCAAATCAGTCTTAATTTCGCACCAATTTATGTTTCCAATACTTTTAATTCCTCAACACACAAAAATATACAGAAAAATCTCGTACACAACAATCAAACCTTTCTACACATCTTTTCAAAAATTGAGGTATGACCGTTCATAATATTGACAATAAATAAATCGAGGAAAAGTGTTGTGTGTATATGGAAATCAATCAATATTTTACATCACTAACGTTAGTCTACGCAACTGTACAACTTAAATTTTATCATATTACATGATTAGAATAACTATATGTATATTATTATGAGTATAACTTTAACCACTTAAAAATATACTTATGCAAACTATATTTTGTCAATCTTTTTTTAAGGTGCACCTTAATTTTTTAGTAATTTTTTTCGCAAAACTAAATATGTTAGGCTCACAACAATTACATAGTAAATTTTTTTTATAAATATCCTTAAAAATATAGTTAGCACAATTAAATTCTTATACACGTTAAATTACGTTCTCCTCGCATCAAAACTAAAATATTTACAAATGAAAAATATGCAACAACTATGATAAAACTTTAGGTCTACTACACGCTTGCGTAACAAAAATCGACCAAAAATAAATCCACCACGAAATAAATGAACGACTTTTGTAGGAACTACGAAATTTTTTCACTCCACATTCACACAAGTGTTGTCAGAATTTGTTTTATCTGTTTATAGTCTGCACTATTGTTGACTAGGAGCCTTTTTGCTGTTTGAATCGAACCGAAAATAAAATAAATGTACAATAATTACGTATTATATCTACACTATGTATAAAAAGACCTCTACTTTATCCACTATGACAGTTGACCTTAAATTGAACATTGTTGAATAAAAAATATTGTCTTTTAACAGCTATTACTTTGTTTGTGTAAAAATAATTGACTCTGTTTATGGTTTTGGCATATCGGCAGTTAATTTTTTCAGTAGAATAACAATCAACAGAAATAGAGATCAAGCAGAGAGTCGGGAAGGATCACAATATTATGGTCAAACTGTACACGGAAAACCAACTAAAATCAAGGAAGAAGCTCTCAACTATCGTAAATTATGGAATGGGTGGGCAGGCAGTACGGTATTGTTGTGGATATGAACCAAACCGGGGCAGTGAACATTTCACTCTTTCATACAGACCTTTCAACACATCCTATGAGACATTTTTTTAACAAATCAACGCTCTATCACATAGGACCGGTTTACACCTTAATACTCGGAAAATAATCGAATTAAAACGTAAAAAATCGCGTGAACGTTCACACACAGTTTTGTACACCTGCAACAACAAATCATTAATTATAGAACATTATGGGTTTAATTATACATACCTGACACAAACGTACTAAACTTTCACATTTTAAGTTCCTCTGATGTCCTGAAGTTAGAGAGTGTCTTTTTAATCCTCAAAGCTGTCAATCGAGCCGTCGCGTTGTGGTACCAACACTCTTTCATTAATTTCAACATGACCCGCAAAGCTTCGCAACTCTGCCAACGGTTCGGTATGTTCGGCCTTTGCTTATCGACACACACCACCCTAAAATCAACAAGTTTAGCCTAAATCTTCCCAAGTCCCCATATTTCAGCAGATCTTATTAAAAAACTATTTAATGAAAAAAAAAAAAAACACAGACTTAACATGTAAATATTTCATACTACATAGTCGGGTCATTTCAAATAACTAAAATTCCGACAGAGCTAAATTTTGGTGGAGATCTTGGGTACACCATTAGGAATAAAGTGTCAAAAGTCCCCATCGATCCCATGTGTGCTAAAAAAGTTAATTGGGGTCAAAGGTCAAAATTTGACGTTTTTAGATTTTTTTCGAAAACGGTAAGTTTTATCAAAAAAGTAGCCCAGACAAAAATTATAGATCTTAAAATTATCTACAAAAATGGTGCTTATACTTTTTTTCTAAGAATCACCATTCCTGAGATATCGCGATTCTAAAAGTTGATACATGATATGCACATACAGTGCGCCAGAACTCCCGCTCCAAAGACAAATGTAGGGTAAGGTACCACGAACATGGAAAAAATTAAAAAAAAAATTCTATCTATAAAAATTTCAGTTATGAGAGTTTAAATTTTGCACCTTGAGTCTATTTATTTCTGTAGGAAAAATAATTTTTCAAGTTTTTTTGCTACAGGCTATTAGAAGCGGAAACAAGGAAGCTATATCCTAGGAAGCTGTAACTCTGTTTAATGTTATTTGTGGCTTTTATTGGCAAAAGTTTTGTACCTTTTCTAAATAATTGTAAAAAAACATATACAAAATCATCAATATAATTAGGCATAAAAATGTCAAATGTCAAAAAATAAATGGCAAAATTTTTTGGCAGATAGAATTTTTTAAACATTATTTTACTTTTTCTTCTACTTTAGAAGTATCTAAATTCCATTGGAATTAAAAAGAATTTATTCGGTAATACATACAGGCAGGGTGTTCAAAAAATCTCGCACTTCCTGTTAAGGGAGTAATTGGGTAGTTCCCAGAGTACTGAAAAAATGTTTAAAAATTCACTGTCAAAAAATTTTGACATTTGAAAATTTTATGTCTATTTAATAATACTGATGACCTTGTATACATATGTTTTTGTATAATTATTTAGTAAAGGTACAAACATTTTATGAATAAAAGCCACAAATAACATTAAACAGAGTTACAGCTTCCTAGGATATAGCTTCCTTGTTTCCGCTTCTAATAGCCTGTAGCAAAAAAACTTGGAAAATTATTTTTCCAACAGAAATAAATAATAGAATCAAAGTGTAAAATTTAAACTCTTATAACATTGAAATTTTTATAGATAGAATTTTTTTTTAATTTTTTCTATGTTCCTGGTACCTTACCCTACATGGCATTTGTCTTTGGGACGCAAGTTCTGGAGCACTCTGTATGTGCATATGATGTAGAACGTTACTCAACTTCAACTTTTAGAATCTCGATATCTCAGGAATGGTGATTCTTAGAAAAAAAAAGCGTAAGGACCATTTATGTAGATAATTTTAAGATCTATAATTTTTGTCTGGGCTACTTTTTGATAAAACTTACCGTTTTCGAAAAAAATCTAAAAAACCTCAAATTTTGACCTTTGACCCCGAATAACTTTTTTAGCACACATCGGATCGATGGAGACTTTTGACACTTTATTTCTAATGGCGTACCCAAGGTCTCCACCAAAATTTAGCTGTGTCGTAATTTTCGTTATTTGACCACAATTTTTATGACTAATTTGACCGGACTCAAAAAATTAAAGGAGCTAAAAGTTTTCCTAAATTTTTTGGTGATTTTTGAAAGGCTGTAACTTTGAGATCTTTTGGCAGAATTTTTTTCTATGCTACGGTTATCACAGAATCCTAAGTAATAGCGCGAGAAAAAAAATCTATTTTTGTTTGTTTTTGGTCCAGGGACGTGGGGATTTTTTTTAAAATTAAGTCAATAGCCAGATAACATGTTCGTTCACCTTTAATATGCTTTCTTCATATTCTCTTTAAGTTAATTTGTCGCTGAGATATCTGACTTTAAATAAAAAAGGATCCTTTTGTCTTTGATCATCGATAACTCAGCAACTAATGACCACACAGTGAATATAAGGGTAGTATGAAAAACTGGAATAAATGTATTACAAGATCCGTTTATGATTTTCTCCAAAAAAAATTTTTTTCACCCTCAACATTGATTTAAAAAAAGAGAAAAAGTAACTTTTTGCATCTTCCGCGTATTTAACCTAATGTTTTTAGGTTCAATAGCCCAGTTAAGTTTTAAATCGATCCATCAAACCGTTTTCTTGGACCGATTGATCAAAGTTTTGTAAAAGAATTAAAGGAACAATTACACATACCAGGTGAATAAAAAGTATTTTAGATCATAATCTTTAATTAAAAAAATTACCATGGTTTGCCATTTAAAAAAATTTTTTTTTCCAGAACTCGAAAACTAAAAGAAATGTTATTCTTGATAAGTGGTCACATTTTAATTGTACTTTACGCTACACTAATTATTTTTATTCGTAAAGTGCTTAGTTTACGAAAAAACGCTTGGTTCCATACTTTTTATTCACCTGGTATTGTTTCTGAACATTGCTTAATCTTCATCAAAATGAAAAAAAACAATTTTTTTTCAATCTCTCAAAACTTGATATTACAATCATAACTAGAATTAGATAAAAGCTTATTTTTTTTAAGAGTGTTTTTAAAACAAAAAGTTTTGTTAGAGTTGTGTAAAACCACAAGTACTACTACTGAACGCAAAATTTCTTTTTCTACTCACCTTCTCATCTCTTCAATGGTGGGATCAGATGGCACAGCATCATAAAACGGTAACTGATACTCATCGTAAATTCCTCCCACGTTACACCGCCTCGCAATCTCCCAAAATATCAACCCCAACGCATAAACATCGGCTCTTTTGAACGAATCGAAATGATTTACATTCATCGTTTCGTCCAACACTTCTGGTGCCATATACCGTTTAGTTCCCACTCGATTATTGAGAGGAATATCGACCGTATCAGTGGTGGCATCATGCCTCACCGCCAGTCCCAAATCGCCAATAGCGCACGTAAAATTCGACTTGACCAAAATATTCTTCGACTTCAAGTCGCGATGGGCAATCGCCGGTTTGCCCTGTGTACCCATTATATCCATATGGAGATGGGCAAGACCCGTGGCAATAGACAAGGCCATTCTTATCATACCGTTGGTGTCCAACGTATTTCGACCCAGGAAATCAAAAAGCGACCCATACTCGTGATAATCGGTGATCAACCACAATTGGGTCCACGTCCCGTTATCTAAAACCATCAGTTAACCAATCAAACAAGTGGGATTAGTGCAGATACCTTTATTATCGGCTGCGATGAATCCTAAGATATTATCGTGCCGTAACATGACGGTTTGGTAAATCTCGGCTTCCCGAAACCATGAACGTTCCTCTCGTGAACTGAAAATTTTTACAGCGACATTTTCGCCCCTCCAACGTCCTCTCCACACCTCCCCGAACCTCCCCTGACCAATGATTTCAACAAGCTGGATTTGGCGAGCTATACTGCGTTGCACTAACAAAGGCAACCCTGAAAACAACACTTTAATAAACGCAAAAACGTGAAATTTGAGTCTTACCTGACCCGCTACCACTTGTCGTCATCTCGATCATATGCTGCAAACTCACCCCTTTTAAAATCGGGTGATCGGGGGCTTCGATACTATCCTCTCCGTGACGTAAATGGTGGTGCAACCCACCACGCTTATGTTTTGTTTTGTAAAAATAATAAATGCCAACGCCGACGAAACATAACAACATCGTAGGGATGACAGACATCAAGACGATTTCCGCTGTTGTAAAGTTGGAGAATTTTGGGCCTAAATAATACAAATAGTTAGGGTTTTTCCTTTTTTTATTGGTGGTTATTAGTGTGTTTTGTTATTTCAATCGTGAGAAGTTAAGCGACTTACCTTTTTGAGATTTTTAAGACACACACTATAAGCAAAGCAAAGCATGCACAACATGCAACTAATTTTTTCTACAAAATCAAATTTTTAGTAGACGAATTTGCACACATTTTTTTATACTACATCATTTAACTGACATAAGAGCACTGTCGTTAAACTCTTACTATTTTTAAAATTTTTGAAGTTCAATTCCTAGGTCATTGCTGACAATGCTCCACAATTTTGCCGTTCCACGCGAAACGTTAACACAATATATAATTTTTTAACTATTTTTATGAAGTACTCAGAAATTGTTCCACCTAAAAAGCTGCTTTCGGACCTTAAATTCTTTAATTACTAATTAAAACGAATTATTGTCATTTACACAGAAGTTCATAACTCAATTAAGAGAACACAAGTAAATGTAAAAATATTAAAACAAAAATTCTCATTAAACTTTAAGAAAAAGTTCAAGGGTTAAGGGCCAGTTTCATAATCAAATTAACAAGACTTTAAAGTTAATGTTGGTTTAGGATGTGAAATTTTTGTTAACAAGTCCGTAGAATCAGGACACTCTAAACAACATCTAATTTAATGATCCTTTAAATTCGATTAAATCTTTTTAAACAACAAAATATTACTTTTAAACAATTCTCAAACATTATATTATTTTTGAAAAAACTTCAGCTACAAGTTTCTATTTGTAAAAAATATTAAGCAAAAAACATTTTTTCAGAAAAAGAATTAAAACCCTTGTATTTAAATACTTTTTTTGCAATTTGACCCCATTTTAATTCTCTAATAGACATACATATTAAAGAACGCGACGTGATCATCCCCTAAATCCCCAAATCGATTAAAGTAAAAAAAATTGTTTAAAAACGGCATGAAGAGGGCAAATTACAAAAAATAGTATAAAAAACGCGTTTCGTAAGACCTTGAAGCACTCATTTTTTAAAATAACTCGTGGTTACGCCACTCATTTTTTAAACTTGAATTCGTGCTTCAAGATTGGTCTTATGAAACTTGGTTTTTAATATACTATTTTATCACTTCTGTGGGAATAATAATTAGGGTCCAACTCATTAATTTTTTCTTTAATTGCTCTATCAGATTCTGTATTTTAGGATTTTTTTAACGTTAATGAGAAAGAACATCCAAGATAGAATGTCATATACAATAATTAATAATTCGTAAACGAACGGTAGACACTTACCCAGAATCCAAAAATGCCTTATGCCTTCATAGATATTTTTATTTTTAAATTATGAGTGAAGGATGTTTCCTTTCTTCGATAGTGATTGACCCAAACCGAATTAATGTTATTTATACAAAAGTTCATATTTCACTATTTCAGTTAGGAGTACAAAAATAAAAAAAATGATTAAAATAAATTAATAAATAAATTAATAAATTAATAAATAAATGATTAAAATAAATTTGAAGAACATTAACATTCATAAAAATAAACATTTCTTCAAGATAAATATCAGGGGTTAAGTCTTTTAAACAAAATATTATCTCCACATTAGAAGATAAACGATAATAAACAATAACTTCAGCTACAAGCTTAATTTTTTGTATAGAAAATTAAACAAAAAATTAACAATTGTTTAAAAAGCCTTTTTTATTTAATTCATTATGGTCTAATTAATTTCTTGAATGTTTTTCGATTTTATATTTTAATGACTTTTTACCAACATTTAAAAAACAGAAAAATTCCAGTATAGAACATTAAATAAACATCATGCAACAAAACGTTCTATTAATTAGTTACCCAAAAATTCGCATGAGAGAATTTAATTCTGTTCACATTTCGTATGGAAGCAGACAATAAACAACCCTACAATCCATCCAAATTTTCAGACATACCAAAGCAGACGTCACATTTCTATGAGATACCTGGTCTATTTGTATTAGTGGTAAAGTTAGTTTAAACTGAATTTTATTTTCTCAAACTTTTACCAAAATGACATGAAAAATCTGAATCCTTGTTGAGGCAGCATCTCATGCACTGACTGAAACACATGACATCGAAACAATGATAACAAATTTGCAGACCAGGATTTGGCCCAATGATCATCGAATCAAAAAAATGACATAAAGCCCTTTTTTTTTTTAAAAAAAATCCGATTTCTAACCTGCCATCGATGCATTTTCTAACCATTCTAATTCGTTTGGTAAGGACAAAGTTATATTAGCATTACAAAAATCTCTATCGTCACAGCACGCTGATGCCACTTTGGTAAAGTCCGGGTGATTTGTAACAACAGCATATCGGTAACAAAATTCAGTTGACATGCCTGATGTTTCAACTATATCAGGTATGCTTTTTTTGTCGTAACATCTATAAACAGAAAGAAATAACTTGAGGAAAACTGAAGCATTTGGGTACAAGTTTCAGTCGCTGAAAAGTCAAAAAAAAGAAAGACAACAGAGCATGCTATGTGATTACGTAAGCTAGGTTTGTACAACTGCCACCTGTTACTGCAAGTAAGAAGAAATCTGAAACTAAAAATAAAATTCTAATCTAAATAGAAGCCTATGCTATAATTATTACAGCAGAAAAAACTACAACCGTGTTAAAATAAAGACAGGATAGAGGCATTTTTACTGCTATACAGTGCTGCTCAAGTAATAAAAGAATCGAAGTAGAGTGTGTTTTAGAGGGTGGCACTGCACTTTTACCTTGGGGCTTTTGCATTAGTTGGGGTGAAAGGTGTACATTGCAGAAGTCTTCGTTTTTGCAGCACTCCATGACAAATGTAGAATTGAGGGAGTTCTGCCGATGGCAGAAAAAAGGATTATTATGAGGAACTTGAAGGAATCGATCCAGGCACCTAAATTTTCATTTCAATCAAGAACAGCCAATTAACAAGAAATTAAATAAATAATTTTATTCGCTGAATTCGTCGTCCTGATAGCCAGTCTTGAAGGATAGGATAGGAAAAGGATCTGATTAAAAGACTAGCGCTAGAATACTAAAAAAAACTAAACCACTCTTAATATTCCATTAAATCAAAAACTGTTAGTGTGAAAAACACAAAAGTTAAACCGTTAGCTGGTGGTAGTTTCGGGGGTAGTTTTGTTGGGCCACACTGTTTGTTACCTGTACTTTCGAAAGAAATGATTTCGTTATTATGATGATGATGCAGTTGTGGTGCTTCGGCATTACAAAAATCCCTGTCACGACAGCACCATTGAACGTACTCTGTCGTGGGTCTGCTGTGGCACCATTGCGGTTCTTCAGGTGGGAAAAACTGGTGTTTGTCTAGACAGCTGGTGTGGTTTTCGACAGCCCGTTAGTAATTTAGTAAGATTTGGTTTTTTACAAAACAAAAATAGTGTCCTTTGAGTGTGTCTCTTACACCGAATTTAGACGAAACAAAAAGAAAATCGGTGGGATTTTGAGGACTTTCGGTTAGTGGTCAACACCGACTGGCTACCATCGCAATCTAATATTTTACTCAAAGTATAAATTACAAATCGAGTTGTGCCTCAACTCTATACCACCGAGTGTGTCAAAGGATCTTATTACATTTTCCCATAACGACAAAAAATGTTATTTTGAACATCATTTATCAGTATTCATGTAAAAATCTTCCATTTTTGTGTTTACAATCTGATTTGGATGTTTTATTTCATAACACTGTGGTGCGTTTTCTTTTTATTACGTACGATTATCTCTCTTATATGATAAAATGGCTATTATTGTAAATAAAATATCCCGATAACAAAGTCAAACAAAGTAACAAGTTTAATAAATTCATAATGACATACACACAATCATTGTTCCCATTTCTCATCATTAAAAATCGGATTTATCTAAATGAGAATACGAAAAATGCAGATACTGTGCCTACAAATAATCGACTTTATTATTTTCTCCAAATTGCTTAATCTTCTTTCATAATTTCATTATTTATAGCTACCAAAATTGATGTCAATAAAAGTAACACAACACAATGTTACATAACAGATGAATTAAACACCAATAAATACAACTTAAAAAGCGATAAAAAAAACTGAAAAACCTTTATTATATAAACAATTCTGGACTCAATACTTTTTTCTTAAAATACAGTTAAATACAGGGTAAAGTAAGATAAAAAATGTTAAAAAAATTCTATCTACATAAATTTTGATGTTATGAGAGTTTAAATTTTGCACTTTGACTCTATTTTATTGTTGGAAAAGTAATTTTCCCAGTTTTTTTGCTACAGGCCATTAGAAAAGCAAACAAGGCAAAATTTTTGTACCTTTACTAAATAAGAATGAAGAAACATATACAAGATCATCAGTATCATTAAACAGACATAACAAAATGTCAAATGTCAAAATTTTTTGAAAAAATTTTTTAAACATTTTTTCCATGTTCCTGGTATCTTATCTCTGGGGTGCGAGTTTTGACACCCTGTATTACCCAACAGATCAGGCAGAAGGATGTATTTCAAGATTTATATGTACAGTTGCGGAATTAAAATTTCGGGCAGTATTGTCATTTTTATAATGTAAACTTTAAAACAACCTTTACATTAATAACCTCTTGTCATGTTTGTCACTTTCACTTATTTACTTTCAAAAATAGTAATTTGTGGCATAATAACGAGTAGTCAGCACTTGTTGAACTAATAAATTTCCTAAGACACAAATTGTTTAATTAACAATTTTAACAACAAAAAAAGTTCAATTGTCAAATGTCAGTCATGATGACAGTAAAGGGTAGTTTATAGTGAACTTTTAAAAGTGACAGAAAAATACTGCCGGAATTTTAATTCCGCAACTGTACTTTGAAAAACGTTATTCAATATTCAAAAAATGAAAATAATAAAATAGCAATGTTAACAATCATTAAAAATCAATGCGACATTTTTTATTGATTTTTTATGATCCATAGTGGCAATATTTAAAGTTCGTGTCAACGTGTTTTTCCTGAAATTTTTTGTATCAAAATTTATCTTATACGAAAAAGAAAAATTAAAATTTTAATTTGCAATTTAGAGATTTTTATGCAAGTAACTAAACAGCATATTTTGCTTCGTTTTTTCTTTACGTTACCATTATCAACTTGAAAGTATAAGATGTTGGTTCCATAAAAAATGGCTTTTCAACACCCAAATGGGTTTTTCTTTTAATGGTCAAATATCAACATTACAAACCCCTGATCAGTGTTTCTAAAATCAGAAAGAAACTGTCAATATTGCCAATTTATAACACCAAAAACAATGCTATTATAGCTTTCATTATGCAACTGTTTATGATTTCATTATAAGCGACTTAAATCCAGTTTTGTTAATTATAGTTTGTGTATTTTGCGGTATTTCAAATACCACCCTTAAATTTATTTATCCAATCATATCTCAAATAGCAGACAATTTATCCGAATTAAGTTGACATCTCCTAAGACAGTGTTATCCAATTACAACAATTGCACTTGAAACCACACCAAGCAATTGTTTCAAATGTGATATAAATCTAATAAAAGACTTCTGGTTGAAAATTTTTCCTTAGCGATGGTAGAGAGTGAGGGCTCCAACCCAATTTGTGGCTATTTTACTTAAAAAGATGAAAAAAAAAACTTCTTCATACCGATAAGTATGCTCGATGACTCCAGATTTAGGCAAGTAAGTCGATGTAAAGCAGTACCCTTCCGTCTGGCACGTGTAGTTGGTTTCCTTACACACATCGCATTTACATTTGAGTGCTTGAACCCCTGAAACAGGTGACCAAATTACATAAAACTCCGTCCAAGGAGCCACCATGTGGGTTCATGTAACGTCTAAAATCGCATCGACGTCTAACCTTGAACTTGTTTACGAAAACATTAGGTAAAAAATCGCTTGTTAGATCGCGAATTGACGCGTTTGGGGCTATAACACTTACCGTTATCCAATCGGCCCAGCCAAAAAACAGCACAACAAAACACAAGGAGGCTAGTTCTGGCCATGTCGCGATGTGCTTTAGGAGGCATCGTAAACAACAAAAAGTCTAGATGAATTCGCGCACATTTGCATAATTATTTACATGTCCGCGGAAAAAAATTCGGCGAAAATCGTACACTTGGCTGCCATTAGGAGGACACTTCAATTATTTGATAATTGTTTACACTTCCACTTTGTACTCGGCGTTGACATTATCGACGATTGTTACACTGCACCACCAGGGGAGCACGAGAGCATGACAAACAACTAAACACCACTTTTTTTAAACAAAATTAAAAATTATTTAAAAACTAGATGACCGAATCAAAAATATCAGCCATGTCAGTCTTGCTCTTCACGTTTAGTACGTGCTATGAACGAAAGAGAGCGCTTTGGAAACACAGAATTGTCAAATATAGCGCCAAGTTTGAATCTTGCAATATTAAATATAGAGACTCTTTAATTGTAGGAGCAAAATTACTTTTAATTAAAAATAATAATAAATTAGAAGAAATCAGATCCTAAAACGTAGTAGTGACCACATCATTCTTTGATAAATGTGGTTTTGTATCGGCTGTTGCGTATGTACTACAGTGCGAATTTACGTGTGCGCGAAATAATTTAGAATGTATATCAGGATGGAAAAAAGGAGCTACTTTGAATTAAAACATCTACCAAAGCACCACTTGTGTATGACCTTAGCGGCCACTTTTTTTATTGCAACGATGTACTACTTGTTTTCCTCATTTAACATTTCGCGCGTATGTACATTCTCGCTCAAGCCATAGATCATTTTTAAAAACTGAAACTTCTCTGTTGCAAAATAATTTCTCCACAATACAGGGTCGTACCCAAGGAGGGGATTAGGGTGTTCAACCCCCCCCCCCCTCTGAAATGCTGAGCACTTTGTTATATAGTGTTATAAATTTAAATTTTTTGGTATTTTAGTGAGTTAATTTTAAATTTTTGTGAATTAATTTTCCATGTGTTAATTATACAGTGTTTCATTTTTATTGTTAGGTACAAATTTAAATAGTTGATAGAATATTTAATTTTAAGACAAAAGTGTTTCGAAAAATGCTTTGAAAGGGAGCTACACCCCCTAAAAAAAGTACGTTTATTAAAGGGTTTTCCCTAATATTTCAGAATAAATAAAATTACAAAATTTGGTACCTTTATACTATGTTTACCTAAACATATGCCAAATAACAAAATTTATCTTTATAATCAGGGGCGTCCTAAACGGTAAAACGAATTTAATTTTTAATTTTTATTTAAACCGATTTTTACTAAAAATCCGTAAATTGTATCGGAAAAACAGGAAAAACACAAAAGACCTTTTTTATGAAAAACTATGAAATTTTGTTGCTGAAAGTGGCAAGAAACCACAGGCAATATAGTTCGAGTAAATTTTTACCCTAATCCCATCTAGTTTAGGAAGCCCCTAATTAAAAATTTCAACATTTTATTTTTGTACTTGTTTAGATGTATCAAAGTTATCATCTGTACCAAACATTGAAAATTTTTTTTCTATTTCGGTGTTAGAATAAGTCTATTTCAGCACCCAAATGACGTCACTTGAGTGCTGGAATGAGTCGTTGGCGTTAATTTAATTTTTGTGACGGATTTTCTTCACAATTCAATTTCAAAAATTTGAAAATATGAATTATTTTTATTTTTTACAGCCGCCTAAAACTATTCCATATACCTAAATGTCGCCAACCGTCGCAAAATTCTCTAGAAAAAAAATTAAATTTTCGTTTTTTAATTTAAATAGAAATAGAAAAAATAGTATAAAGCACTTGTTGCAGAAGGTTCTTCAAGCACTCATTTGTTCCTCAACTCGCCACTTCGCGGCTCGTTTCGGAATTTCAAATTTGTGCTTGAATAGATACCTTCTGCAACTTGTACTTTAATATACTATTCTAAAATGATTTCGGAAATATGGAAAAAAAAACTATTAAAAGACGCACCCCTTGCGGAGCATTTTTTAATATATGTTCATAGAAAATTTTTGTTTTAAAAACGAATATTCTATCTCCTGTTTAAATTTGTAACAATAAAAAGTATTAAAAAATGACTTAATTTTTTGTTACTTTTGTGAGTTAATTTGTATTTTTTTATGTTTAATTAGGATATCTTATTTCAATTTAAAATAAAAACGTGTACTTAGAGATTTTTGCTTTTTAATCCGTCTTCTTTCACTTCATTTTCATGGACCAACAAAATCGTATCCATTTGTTATTTAGTTTGAAAAACAAAAAAACATGATCCAGATTGAACCCCAAACAATTGCTTTCGAATTGCGTTTTTTATAAAAAGTCAATAAGTACGTAATAATTTATTGTATCAATTGCACTTTACATAGTATTTAGAGTAATAATTGTCTTATTCAAATATAAGTGAAATTATTTAAAATTACACCATGAGAGAACTATTTCAAATTTAATCGTATCACGTTGTACGAGTATACTCATATGTAGTATTTTCTATTACTCTAGAATAACACACTAAAGAGGAACATTTAATGTCACTTTGCCTCAGAACTATTTGAAATTCCCTAGTTTGTATAACTGTATGGAGTATAAAATATTTGTAAACGTATAAAACATATTTCTAAAAATAACAACTATAGTAAAATATTTATAATAAAACTAATCGGTTAAAAAATTAACTGCACTTAAAGTGTTGTCAAAACTAAATACTCATAACTTGTTCATTACGAGGATAAAAATGATCAAAATTGTATTTCCTAATACTGAAATGAAGTAATGAAAATAAAATATTGCAGCACTTGTACCGGAATACCAAAATTGTTCGAATAAATAAAAACGAGTGAAATGACCGTTCAATCAGTCTTGTAATCTTTTTATCTTAATTGTGCAACTATTGGCAAGACTGATCCAATCTAAACAGAAAAAACCCTAATGCATGCAGGAATTTACACCGCACAATCTCGTCAAAAGCGGTCTTTGCAACGTCTTTCCTATAGTTTGTACGTGAAACCCAATATCGATCAAAGCTTGATGATCCAGAATTTTCCGCCCATCAAACATATACGCCGGTTTCATCATCACGTGGTAAATCTTGTGATAATCAAGCGTCTGAAACAAAACAAATAATGAAACACAAGCCACGAGAAGAAAAAAAAATACCTTAAACTCATCCCACTCTGTACACAAAACAATCGCGTGGGAATTCTCACACGCCAAATACGCATCTTGATACACGGAAACGGCCTTCTTGACCATTTCCGGTGATTCGCAAACCGACGGATGAGTCAAATCGTAGTAAATCTGATCTTCTTCCACTTTCGGGTCGTAGATTTTCAAAGTAGCGCCTTCGTCGAGTAGAGTTTTGGCCACGTGTATCGCCGGGGTTTCCCTCGTGTCTCCGGTGTTTTTCTTAAATGCGAAACCCAAAATCGTGACAGTTTTGCCACTGACTGTGTTAAACAGTGATTGGATCACTTTAGCCGTGAAACGGGATTTCTGGTACTCATTCATATCGACGACTTGTTGCCAGTAGGCCGCGACTTCCGGTAAATTCAAACATTCACAGATGTAGACCAGATTGAGGATGTCTTTTTGGAAACAGCTCCCGCCAAAACCAATAATTAAAAGGTTACGTCAATATATCGAGTTAATTACGTATACAGGATGTTCCGTTTTCATTGTTACAAATTGAAATATTCAATTGAGGATTTTTCTCAATATTTCCGAAACCATTTTAGATAAAATTACAAAATTTGGTAGTTGAAAACCTTTACACCTAAACAAATTCAAAGATCAAATATCGATTTTTTTTTTAATCAAGGGCATTCTAGGAGGGAATAGAGTAAACTATGTTGGCTGTAGTTTTTGCCACTTTCAGCAGCAAAATCATAAGTTCAGTAAGTTCTCAAAAAAGAGGTAAACAGAATTAAAATTTAAGATTATTTTTTTGTCCTATAATATACCCCTTCAGGTTACTTCTTTTTTTTTATTCTTTTAGGGTGCGCCAGAACTCGCGCCCCAGAGTAAAATTTAAGATACCAGAAACATGGAAAAAATGTTTAAGAAATTCTATCTTTTAAAAAATTTTGACATTTATTTTTTGACATTTGACATTTTTTTATGTTTATTTAATGATACTGAAGATCTTGTATATGTTTTTTTATAATTAATTAATAAAGGTACAACAATTTTGCTAATAGAAGCCACAAGTAACATTAAACAGAGTTACAATTTAAGATTCAGGTCCTTTGTTTCCTTTTCTAATAGCATATAGCAAAAAACTTGGAAAATTATTTTTCCAACCGAAATAAATAGAGTCAAAGTGCAAAATTTAAATTCTCATAACTTCGAAATTTTTCTAGGTAGAATTTTTTTAACATTTTTTCCATGTTTCTGGTATCTTACCTTATATGGCATTTTTTCTATGGAGCGCGAGTTCTGGCGCAGCCTGTATGTACAACAATACAATACATTTTGTAATTTTATCCATGTACAATGGATTTCTGAAATATTAGGAAAAATCCATTGAAAACTCTTCTCCTTTATACCGGGTGAATAAAAAATATGGAACCAAACATTATTTGCATAAACTAATTACTTCACAAAAAAAATTAGTGCTGTTTAAAGTGCTATAAAAATGTGATCGTTTTTCAAGAATAAATTTTTTCGAAATTTCTTTTAATGGCAATCTACTATGACAATTTTTTTAATTAAAGATTATGATCTAAAAATGACCTCTAATGAAATAACATTGTTTTTTAACCAGTATTTTTTTAAATAAATTGTTGAAGTTTCATCACGACGATTTTCCGAACATAAAAGAAGTGGTCGTTTCAAGCATTTGGTGACAACGCAGGTCTGTTTTTTATGCAGGTACTTAGGGGTGGTTTGGGACGGATTAAAAAGAAAGTGAGTTGTTATTGAATTTTTTTATCCTACACTCCTAAATAGCACAAAAAACCGTGGTCTCCTACGTCCAAATGTATATCGGTTAAGTTCGGAAAATCTTCTTGATGAGCTCGGAAAGCAATTTTAAGAAAAAAAAACTACTCGACGACAATTTTAATTAATTAGAAGATATTTTTAGCTCAGTCTTTAATTAAAAAAATTGTAGTAGGTTGCCATTAAAAAAAATTCCTTTGCTAAGCACGAAAAATAAAAGGAATGTCGAAAGAGTTATTCTTGAAGAACGATTACATTTTTATAGTACTTTACACTGCACTAATTATCTTTTTCGTGAAGTAATTAGTTTAAGCAAAAAACGCTTGGTTCCATAAAAGTGAAACAAAACGTCATTCACCCGGTATAGTAATTTTCGACTCATCTTCCTAGAAAATTTTTGGCTTAAAATTAATATTCTATCTATACCTGTTTCAATTTGTAACAATAAAAACGAAACATCCTGTACAGTGTTCCCTTTTTACAAAAAAAATAAATTTGTGCTTTTACTTGTAAATAAGCCTAAATTATATTTTAAAAATAATGAACTTGAAAACAAGCATTTTTGCAACAGTTTTAAATCTATTTTGTCGCTTTATAGAAAAAATCCACTCCGTATAATCTTATTATTACAAAGTGTTCTAAAAAAGGCACATTTTTTTGCAAAAATAGAGCACCAGATTTGATCAAAAGTGACATATACCTATTGAGGCTTGCAAGAATTTCGACCCAATCCTCGAATCCAATCCAACCGCTGTCGCAACCTCGGAAACATCAGCGCCGGTGGCTTCGCAAACGGCCGACAGTGAATTTATGCTTGAGATTCTTTGTGCCAACATCGCATTCGCAGCCTGCACAAAAAAAATATTTTTTTCATTGTAAACTGACTTTGAAAAAAAAATTACAAGTTTGGACAATTCCGATGACCAAGTATTCGTCGTAAAAATCTTTTCTCTCGGAATCCAGTGTTCGTAAATCCCGCACAACTCCTCGATTGCCGTTTTTCCTTTGGGACTTTCTTCACCACCGATTAAAACACGATCGGCGTTGATTAAGTCGTTAATTGCAGTGCCTTCGGCTAGAAATTCCGGATTTGACAGGATTTGATAAGAAACTCCGGGTTTTTGGTTGGCACTTAAAATTTTTAAAATGCTTTCGGCGGCTCTGACCGGAACTGTGCTTTTCTCAACAACGATTTTATCGCTTTGTGCTATATCGGCTATCATTCGAGCGGCGCCTTCTACATATTTCAAGTCGGGGGCTCTGCCCTAAAAAATGTGAATTAAAAATTCGTGTTGTAAATAACTCAAGTGTAAAATGATTGATTTATTATTGCATTTTGGAAAAAGATTAAGTGAAATTGTAGAAAAATTAAACATTATCTAGGCAGTAATAAAAGGATTAGGTAATTTAAAACTTATCACGTGCATAAAAATCAGAGGAATAAAATAGGTGTTATTGCTCGAACTTTACGTATTACTCACGCAAATACAAAACCGTTTTATTGTTATCAGACAATAAGAAATCAGATATTGCAAAACACCTTACTTAAAAAAATAATTTCATCACCTCAAAACCATTGATGAATACAGAAGAATAAAATGTGGTCAAGGCGATGCTTACCTTCCCATTTCCAATAGTCTTTGTCGGTGTATTCACTGAAATAAATATTAAATCAGCTTCTAAAATAGCGGTTTCAATGTCCGTTGAAAAAAATAAATTTTTTCCTCTACATTGTTTTACGATTTCGTCTAAACCCGGCTGTAAATAAATATCGCGTGAGATCATATTTACATCATTACTTGAATTTTTACCTCGTAAATTGGAAGTTTGTCTGAATTCCATTGGGCTATTCGAGATTTCGATAAATCAACCACTGTTACTTGAATTTCTGGACATTTGAGGGCTATCACACTACAAGTAGGGCCACCGACGTAACCAGCCCCCACACAACAAATCTTTTTAACAACCATTGTCTTCTGTAATTGATAAAATTATGACTTGAAGTCCCCTGCTGCGTTTTTTAAATGAATTGTTCATATTATAATTCAGAGAATTGACGTAATTTAGATAAAATAATTATAATACTTACTTAAGCTTCGAAGAAAACACACCACGTCTACAAGTTTGAATTCACAGAATTTCGGTTTACAATAACCTCTTCTTTACCTCCCGCACACTCAAAACTATTCGAGTAAAACCTTTTGATTCGTCGCTTTTTATCCCTACCTAACTTGATAAGCGGTGAGGTAAGTCGCTTTTAACTCAAACACATTCTAAAACCGAATTTTAAACCTCTGAAATATAAAACTAAAAATTGGGAACGGAAATGACGTCTGACAAAATGTCATCTGTCATCTGCTGAATGCTGATACAGGATAACCAATCGCCGAAAAATGCAGCAGAAAAAATTATAAACTATTAATTTCTACTTGTTTAAATAATATAATAGTTTCATTAAAACACACATTCCATGGTGAGTTAGAGCTACTATAGTTAGATAAACACAATTAATTAATTTAGGTTTGTCATGTGATATTGTAGGTGTATTGTTGGTTGTCTATAACAAAAGCAATTTTATTATTTAATCAAAACAAAAATATTTAAAAACAAAAATATTAAAGTTTACTTATTATTTATAGCCAATGATTTCATGTTATTACATAATTATTTTATAATTTTTTTCTAAAAGTTGTGTTTTAATGTCTGTTCAAAGTTGCAGTTTACATGATATACAGTGATGGACGGTGAATTTCGTCCACCCAATTTCTGTGAATTCAAAAAAATTCACTGTAGTCTGTGCTTTATTGTCATGATAACTGACATTCAAATACGTATTGTCAAATTCAATCAAATTCGAACATGCCAGCAGTAAGTGCGTTTAATAAAATAAAAATTATCTCTCTGGTACAAGAAGGTATGTCTTAAAGATGTGTCTCTATACTTTTGGGCATACCAAGGACTACCATTTCAAAGGACAAAGGTAAAAACTAGCAAGAAGCATCGAACATTCTGTCAATATGACAAACGTTAATCAAAATTCTGAAAAAAGGTTAAGAAAACCTAAAGACTAATTTACACTTTTAATCTGTCAGGGAAATTGGGTGGACGAAATTCACTGTCCATCACTGTACGATCTAATCTCTTGCTAAGAATGAAAAAATGACTTTTATTAAATCTACCAAAATTTTACAAATATTTTGTGTGTATTTATAATTATAACATTTTGCTGATAAGCAATTATTTTATAAGAAAGAATTGATAAACAATACAAATAAAAAATTTGAATCTTTTTGACTGGACTCGGCATCTCAAAACAGATATTACATACGAACAAAGTTATTTAATAAATAAATTACTTTTCATTTTTATGTTAAAGACTTCAAAGAAGAATCAATTAAAACAAGTTTCAGGAAATAAAGATAAATTAATTTTTTATTTATTTTATTAAACTTATTTTACACTTACAACAAGTAAATAACTTTCAGTAACATATACTGCTAATTCTTATAGCAAATTTTAGCCATCGTTTTTATACAGTGATAACGAAATAAATAAGTAAGACTAATTAACAATAAAATAAAAACTAAATATAGTACATTTAAAAAAATCACGTAATATATTGGGAGGTTTCCAATACAAGTATTTCCAACTAATAAAGCTGTTTACACTTCACCCTGCATGCAGTGCATCGTAGATTCTTGTGAGAGATCATCTAAAGCTGATTCTGCAACAAAACCCATATAAAAAAATTCAAGAAATAAAAAAATATTCACCAGGTTGTCCAAACAGTGACGTTTTCGAGTTATTCTGTTGCTGGAAAGAGTACGTCAGATGTAGATTTATGTGCCGTCCAAACCCATTATCCTCTCTGGCATTGTGCACTACAAAAATTCTCATTTTAACAATTCAAAAAAACCTCGGAAGAAAACCTACTCTGTGTCTTAATCTTCCCTGTGTGCATGTGTTTCTTTTGCCTCGCCCTCGAGTTCTGGAACCACACTTGCGTCACTCGTTTGCTCAGTCCCGTGATTTGGGCAATGCGTTCCAAGTCCTGGCCGTCGGGGTTCGAGTCCAGCTGGAAGTTGGCTTGGAGCACTTGGAGTTGCTCCTCGGTGAAGGTGGTGCGCACCCTTTTCGCCTTGTTCTTGTGGTAGCCTTCGGCGTCGCAGCCATCTGTAAAGTCTGAGTTTTATATGAAGGGGGGAGACTGGCTGGGAGGTTACCGTCGGAGGAGGTGGTGCCGCCATCCAGGGTTTCCAAGTAGTGTGCTTTGCACAAGACGCGGTCTTCGTGGAGGGCGAATTCTTCGCCGGTGGAGAGCTGCCGGTGGCAGGCGGCACACGCGAAACAGGCCAAGTGGTACACGTGGTCACGGGCTTTGCGCACCCAGTCGCTGGAGGAGATGCCCCGGGAGCACACAGAGCATTTCGCACCAAAACTTCTAAAAAAAAAATGAAAAATTATTTTAAATAATCACATTTTGTCTTATTAACAATAGTCAAATCTTCAACGACTTAAATTGTTTTGAAATGTGTATACAGGTGAACACAAAAGTATATAAACAAGCGTAATTCTTTAAATCATTTGCCTTCAAAAAATAATCATAACATTAATAAAAATAAAAAATGTAGGTAATCGTGTTCTTCGAAAATGAAATTTTGTTTTGTCTTCTTCGAGTTATGCGATTTTTTTACTTGTATGAAAATTTTTTTCTTTAAAAAATGAATAAAATCTAGATATTTTTGTTGTCCTTAGATCATAGCGTATGTAAACCTAAAAAGTTTTATAGTGAGTTTGCCATTTGAAAAAATAAACAATTTTGCAGAACTCAAAAAAAAACAAAAATTTTATTCTTGAAAAACCATTATACCATTACACAAGCAAGCAAAAAACTTTTGGTTTCATACTTTTCTGTTCTCCTGGTACAAAGAGTTCCATTATTCCAGGATCGTATTCAAATTAAATTATGCAACTTTCAAGAATCATGATTTAGTTTTTTTAATTTAACACCCAATATTTTTTCAATTTCTCTTAATATTTTACTAATAATTCTCCTTCTTTTAAGTTGCATTTTGTAAATCTACAATTTGTCCTTTGAAATGTTTAAAAGATAATTTTTACATTGACGCTTACTGATTTTTTTTAAGGATAATGAACTGAAGAGAAAGAAATAATAGTTATAAAATGATATAAATAGTGATATTTTATGAACAAAATTCTAACAAAAAATATAGTGAATTAACAAATTTGCTCAATGTAACCATCACCATTTTCATACAGATATTATATTAGACAAGTGACTTGACAATTATTTTATTATTTTTGGCAAAAATTAAATGTACAAATTTATCATGCAACTCTGAAAATGAAAAATAATTAAATACTTTTCAGCTATTTTCACGTCCTTCTACTATTCTTGAATTTTTTTTACTTGTGAGATTTAATTAAAATTAATAGCAGAATACGGAATATGATAAAAAAATATAGGGGGTTTAGACTTGAAATAAAAACAATGTTAAGTGATTGTTTGAAAATTGCACTTTTTGTTCGCCCCCTGAATGACAAAATCAAAAATTACAATAAACGATGAAGTAAAGCCTTTCTTACCAACGTGCAAAATTTTAATTTTATTTTTTTAATACCTAATAAAGTTTCTAAAAGAATTTAAGTCAAAACAAGTATTTTCAAAATTTTGCAAAAAAATGTCCATAACTTGGCAACCAGTAAAACGAAATCTAAAAACAAAAGATGGTTTTATAGCATTTAGAATGCGAAATAAAAATACGGAAAAAATATATACTGTGCACCAAATCTTGCGACCCAGAGAATAATGTAAGGTAAGATACCAGGAACATGGAAAATATGTTAAAAAAATTCTATTTATAAAAATTTCGAAGTTACGAGACTTTGACTATTCATTTCTGTTGGAAAATTAATTTTCCAAGTTTTTTTTTTGCTACAGGTTATTAGAAGAGGAAACAAAGAAGCTGTATGCTAAATTGTAACAAACTCTGTTTAATGTTATTTGTGGCTTTTAATGCCAAAATTTTTGTACCTTTACTAAATAATTGGAAAAAAAACATACATGGAGTCAAAGTGCAAACTTTAAACCCTCATAACTTCGAAATTTTTATAGATAAAATTTTTTTAACATTTTTTCCATGTTCCTGGTACCCTACCTTATGGCATATGGCATTTTTCACTGGGGCGCGAGTTCTGGCGCACCCTGTATACAAGATCATCAAATAGACATAATATTTTTTTTGATAGAATTTTTAAAATATTTTTTCCATCCTATACTTGATATTTTTCTCTAGGATGCGAGTTTTGGCGCCCTGTATAGGTCTTAAAATAATAGGAAAAGCCCTTAGATATAACTGCAATTTTTTCTATATTTATACTTTTTATAGAGTTTTGTAAAGAGAAAAATAATAATGTGGGAAATATTCATAAAGGCGTAGGAAAATTCAACTCAAACTGACATTTATTGAAATAAATTCTCAAGATGTTTTCAATTACGACACCGGAAGTTCGAAAAATTGGTAAAAATATTGAAAGTAATTTACTTCTAACGGCATTGTCACCAACATTAAAAACATAAAATACACTATTAAAAGGCACTCTGCTTTCAAGCGGGGGTTTCCATAAGTGTTATTTGATATTTCGCATCGATGAAGATGAATATCTTTGATTGTATTAGAGTAATAGTCTGTATAAATGATTACTTAGCAGCGAGTGCAGGTAATAATAAATTTAAATAGAATTTATCATCCATAGTGAGCGCATAATTAAAATAATCATAAATCTTGAATAAGCTGTGTGTGTGTGTTTATAAGATAGACGGATAAGGGGGAAATATCCCAACAACTTGAAGAATCTACCACACACACGAACAATAAACCGTGAGCATATTGTATCTGAGTGACTCGCACTTCTTGCGTTTTCATTTGTCATCCGTCATAGTGACATCTGACCAACTCATCTCGCGCATTATTATACTCGATGGCCAAACTTCCAGCTCAGGTTCCCAGCATTCCCATGATAATATAATAATACGACGTTATTATCTTCGCGGCCGTTGAATGAATTTTTATATCAATAAATCACGATACGAAGATCAATTAGGCGACTGCTACGAAAAATGGTCGGAAACGTGAACGAGAGGCAGTTTATTTAATTAATTTTAAAAGAAAACATGAATGATTTTCTGCATCCACTAAAGATTAGTCAATGATTTGAGAAATCTTAAGAATCCTACAGGTGATCGAAAAATTAGGTAATTTTCTTTTTGTTACAAGAGTTAGAAAAAATCTTCTAATTTCATAAAATTTGTATTGAAAGACAATTATTATTTTTGAATGAAGTGCAAAAATGATTTGTTTTTACATAGTTTACACACAGTCGTCAATGTCACTAAAAAATTATTCTTCTAATGACAGAAATTTTACAATTTACGCTTTGTGATTTTTCTGTCTCAAAAAGCTATAGTTTAAACGTCGATTGGCTTTATTTTATTGCAGACATTATGCAACCAATTTTAAATTATACCACAACAAGTTCTGTCGACCAAAATATATTGCACACGACTGTACATACATACATAGTTAGCTTATAGTAAAAAAATATGCAGGAATCTAAAATACAAGTCAGAAAAATTATTAGCCCTATACATTCTTAAATAGATTCTTAAATAGACTGACAAAATTTTATCCTTGGTAGTATCAAATGAGAACATGCTGGAAAAAATATTTGAAAAATTCTTTGTTTAAACGTTCTTCAAATAAAATTTATTAAATTTATTTTCCAAGTAAAGCGTACGCCACTGATGTGTTAGCACAGGTAGTGGTAACCATGGTATTAACGTACTTGACTATTGCAACAATTCATAAACGCCGTAAGTGGCACGGATCAAGGGGGTTTTGCCCCTAAAAGGTATATCTCCATTTATCCTGAGGAAGATGTGATAAAACTTTGTAGGTCTATTTAAGAATCACCCTGTATACAGGCTGAATCAAAAGTCTCGGACCTCTCATGGATGGTGATAAAGGACTAAAGACATCCAAATAAGTTAAAAGTTCTCATGACAAAAAAATTGGCTGAGTCTTTTCTGAGCTCTTCAAAAGTTATATTTTAGGTTAAATTTTTGGCCGTTCAGATCATGTAATCTTGAATTTGAATTTTTACACATTTTACATTTTTAGGCTTATAGCTGAAAGTCTTCTATCACCATTCGTAAGTTGGCCCAACACATTTGAACCAGTTGGTTCAAATTTTATATAATTTTATATAAGTTTATATAAAAATGTTAAAAACTTTAGGCCCTAAAATTCTATAAAAAAAAAGCAGCAAAACAACGTAGAATTATAGTCCTTGGTATTTTTTTCTAGAATTAAATTTTAATAAAGAAGATAAAAAATTAAGAGAATTGCAATTTTTGATATGAATAATAGAGTTGATAATCGAATGAAGAAAAGCGATCTGTTAAAAACTTGTTTTTACAATGACGAATTTCTAGAATTTCTAAAATCTTTATGAAATTTGGAGATTTTACACATCTGTGCTAATATTCCAGAACAATAGTTCACTTTTCCCAAAAGAATAGTCATTTTGTCTAACGAGTTCTAGTGTATACAACATTAAAATTTGTGTTAATGAATCTAATTACGACGATAGACATAATGGTTGAAAGCAAGCATAACAAACTATAGATCGTTGGCTTTTTCATTTAAATTTTAAAACATCAGTGATCCCATTAAAAGTATAAGTAACGATCAGTATTTTAAGGAAATGATATAATTTTTAATTTTCTTCTATTAACATAACTGCCTCCCAAAACTGTTTTATTTTTAGGTAGTCATAACTTAGATAACTTATTAGATATTTTCAAATTCAAATGAATTTGAGACAATAAATTGTAGCTTTTATCTTTGTACGACATATTTACTTTATTATTCAGTTGTATAATAAAAAAAATAGTTTATTTTGTTGTGTTTAACTAAGCGGCAATTATTGAGTCTCTGAACCGGCAAATGTTTAAACATTCTTAGTTACATAATTTATTTTATGCTCTTTTTAACTTGTGGGAAACAATTTAAAGGAAAGAAAAAGTACTAAGACAATAAAGTATTTCTTCGTGGAGGTCCATACTATTGAAGAATGCTCAAGTCATCGTCTTCTGCAATATCGATCTTCCGAACATAAAATACCAAAAAGAGAGATCCATTCACTGATATTGATATCATATTGTTCCTAATCACATCTACCGTTACGTTTTACCTAATTCCATCGGACATCAATCATCTTCATGAAAAAAAATCGATTGGAAAGTTTGAAAATAAACGACGAAAAAGCAATATTTGATACACGTTCTAGGCGTGTTATCACCTCTTGAATATTCATCGCTCGGCTCCATCCCACGCGTTTTCGGGAGCAATCTCAGTGTGTATCTTTTAATGAGAGTCCTAATTCTCCCTAATTTAGTGATTTTTATTCGAGCCGCGCTCAAAAAGACACGCGAACGGCCATGTCCCGTAGACTCCTCGCGCGACTTACACTGAACTTCAATTTGGAATGTTTTAAATTCATGTTTTCGAACACCAGTGTATCGTAAAGCATGTCGCTGCCTTCATTTCGGTATTCGGTAATTGTTTCATTAACATTTTACAATTTTCGGTAGGCGTTTGGTGGTTTTAATTAAGCGTTTTTTGACCAGTTTGAAAATCGATCGAAAGACTTACTTTGCATAGTCTGCTTTACAATAAATTGCTCGGTCCCGGATGAAACAGGAGGGTTGACGGTCCAATTGCAGTTGGCAGACGCAACACCGGAGACATCTCGCGTGCCAACTACGCCCGGAAACTTCCAAAAGGAACTTGTCGCTAATCGGTTCGCCACATGCCGAGCACAGGCGATACTCCGTCTGAAAAATAAAGCAAATGACACTCATTAGTATTAAACAATTTAAAAAATTTATATAGGGTGACCCAGGAGTGCGTGCATGCTCAACAACTTTTTTTCTATCGAAGTTATCGACATGATTTTTTTTTTAAGAATAGCTACAACAATGAGGCACATTATAAAAATATTTTTTATTACATTTCTGGATTCGCCACTAAATTGTCAATATAACGCATCTTGGTTTCTTAGACTTACCTGCAATAGTTTTTGACTTATGCCAATTTATGTGTCAAAATTACATCGAGCATCGACCCACAAAAAAATTCATAACGTCAAAACTATTCAAGATAATTTAACCAACTTTTTTCCTGTTGATTCCTTAAGCTTTAGCGCGTCTTCTGAGATAAAGACAAACTTGACTTATGCCAATTTATGTGTCAAAATTACATCGTGCATCGACCCACAAAAAAATTCATAACGTCAAAACTATTCAAGATAATTTAACCAACTTTTTTCCTGTTGATTCCTTAAGCTTTAGCGCGTCTTCTGAGATAAAGACAAACTCGGAGTCGATGTTCCATTGAAAATGACAAAATACAAATGGCAATAACTCGACTTTTTTAAATACAACACTCTATATTTTATTCCATCATTGCATGGCATTTTTTATTAGCTCTTTGTCGATATAGGATTCATGGGGTCTACTTTGTAAAACTTATGAGATTTTTGCAAAATAAGTAATGTTGATGGTTTTATTCTGAAAAAAAAATCGAGTAGGCCGTTATCGTTTGACACATCTATGCAATTCTGAAAAKAATGTGTTTCAATAAAATGAAATTGTAATAGAAACAGGAGTACATCACAATAAAGGAAACAATCTTAGTAATCTTTACAAAAATAGGAAAGAATGATTAAAAAAAAACAATGTAAACATTTTGAGAAAAGGTTACTTATAAAAACTGCTCAAATAGGCCATGTTCCACCAAGTCTTTTAGTAAATGAGCTCCGAACTCTAGCAAGCATTGCTCCATCAACTGAATGGAAGGCTTCCTGTTTTTCATATCATCTGCAGTTGTTGGACGATCTCTGGAAACTCTTTCTTTCACGTACCTCCAAAGAAAAAAATCGATGGGAGTAAGGTATGGAGATTGTGCGGGCCTGGGAATAGTACCTCCTCTGCCTATCGAACGATTAGGATAGGATATTTCTGACGGTACATTTTGCTTGCTAATAAAGGATTTCTGTGCTCTTCACCAATACAGTAAACCATATTCACTAATTCTTCACGAGTGAAATTCATTATTGACAATTAGATGTGTACAATTATTAAAAGTACACGAAAGTGTCAAATTTTACGACAGCAACCTACTCGATTCCTTTTTTTTTAGAAAAAAAACCATCAACATTTCTTATTTTGCAAAAATCGTACAAATTTTACAAAACCCCATAAACCCTACATCGACATGTCGATAACTTGGATAGAAAAAAAGTTATAGAGCGTGCACGAACCGCTGGGTCACCCTGTAGTTGCAGTTTTATAATTTCCTATCAAAGTGAGCTGCGACTCCGGAATTAAATTGGCAACGTTGAACAACATAGAGAGAGAAGATCTAAAACTTGCCAATTTTCATATCATCTATTTATTTGTAGTCGAATGTGTGCGAAGTGGCACATATTAACAAAATAGGGAAAATAGTTGCCAATTAAATATCATTGCCAAACACGTCAAAGTTTGATATTTCAAACTGTCAAAGTCAATGTTTTGACAATTTTCTTTATGTTGATGATGTCGGTTGTTGATTTTTTTATTGTCAAATAAAGTTACAGATAAATTTTAAATTATTTTTTATTACTGTAACTCTAGGTCAGCTCAGATTAACTCTGGTCAAGGATGTTCTGAAAATTTCATGAATATTAACTTCAATATTTGTCAGCTATCTGTCCAACCGATTAATTTATTTATAAACACCTTTCTTGCGTTTTCATCAAAAATTAATAGCTGGTAAGTAATATGTTGACAACATTTTCATATCCACTCTCTGTAATAAATTTTAATGATTTCTTATTTCATTAAACCTAAGAATCGGTGTAAAAGTGAATTATACAACTCCGTAATGAATTTAGGGTTTAGAAGAAATGGAAGAAATGTTGCTTAGCAGTGTTAAAATGTTCTTTTGCGACTCTTCTACTCAGCGACTCAGCCACTGATATTATACAGGATATTTCAGAACTCGCGACTCAAAAAAAATGCCAATAAGATAAAGATACCATGAACATAGAAAAAATGTTAAAAAAATTCTATCTATACAAATTATGCGGGTTTAAATTTTACACTTTCAGCCTATTTATTATTAGAAAAATCATTTTATGTTTTTTGATGCAGGGTATTAGAAGAGGAAACAAAGAAACTGTATCCTGAATTGTAACTATGTTTAACATTTATTGGAAGCTTTTATTGGCAAAGTTTTTGTACCTTTACTGAATAATTATGAGAAAACATATACAAGATCATTGGTAACGGTAACATTAAATGGACATGAAAAGGTCAAATGTCAAAAAATAAAATATTAATTTTTTTTTATAGATACATACACACACAGTTTCATAGGTCGAAATTTTAAAAGATGATAGCAACGATCAGAAAAAGCAAAAATAATTTAATTTACATTCTGTAATGTTTATACTAGTTGTACCTACTAGTAGAAACTATACCTAAATTCTGAAATATACAGGGTTTTAGTCGCAAATTATTGGTATTGTTTAAAAAAAACTATTTTAAACTTCAAACATATAGCTAGTGAAATTAACAAAAAAGTGATATTAGCAGAAAAACCTAAAAAAAAAATTGCCGGCAGCTGATACGAACACCGCTGTCAGCAGCTGGTACGGACGCCGTTGCCGGCAGCGGAGGCACTGCATAGTTTTTTAATTTTTGTAACTCTCGTTTGTTATGTACTTTTTCTACTTTGCGTTCATACTAAGACCAGTAGGTACGAAACGGTTTTGCGTATCGTACTAAACCAAAACAGTGCTATAAATATTATATTAAAAAGGGGGAAAATTTTCAGTATGGCTTTGAAAGTCTCTTTATTTTTTGCAAACATATTTTTTTTCTATATAAGCCAAATTAATATTTCATTTGGTCAGTATAAGCGATTTTTAAGTGCTTCTACTTTCAGTTTTTCTACTTTTAGAGTTTTTTCACAATAACCACATTTGAAATGACGTCAAAAAGAAAACTTTTTAACTTGAAAGACACTTTGTTTTTGCTGCAAATGAAGATATCAAAAAACTGAACACTAAGATTTGTTTATTCTTAAATCGGGACAAATTAAGACATAAACGAATACAGGACAAGACAATAAAAAGCTAAACATGTCCTGGCTAAATCAGGACGGTTGGTCACCTTATACTATTTTTTCATTTTTAGACATAAATTTCATTTTATTAATTTTTTTGTGTCGAAATATTTTTCATAGCATTTTTCTATTAAAAAAAAATAAACTTTGTTAATTTTAAAACTCAAAACAAAAGTTTTAATCTTTTCAAAAGATTACATTTTTATAGATATACAGGGTGTTTGCGGTCTTGAGGTTGAAACTTAAATGAGATGATATTCAAAAATTCACGTTGTTAAAGGAAATTATTCATTTTACACTATTTCTTTGAGAAGTGCTTCTTCGGCTGCAACAATGGCCATTAGTATCATTACCTTGTGTTTCACCATAAATCATAATCACGACAACCAATTTATTATTTTAATATTTTGCCATACGTGTTCATAAATTTGGAGAAAAATTAAGAAAAACGAATCAAACGTATTGGAAACCAACCATTCGCTGAAAGAAGATCTTCGAATTTTGATAAAAACTAAAGCAAAAGCAAATCAAATGATGACAGTGTCAAAACTAGGAAGTGACTTTTCTCTTTCATTGTCATGGATACGATTTTTTTATCTGTTGCAACAATACAATTTTATCTGAACAAGGAAATAATTCCAGTGACCCTCAAACCGTGTA
This sequence comes from Tribolium madens, assembly GCF_015345945.1. Lineage (NCBI taxonomy): Eukaryota > Metazoa > Arthropoda > Insecta > Coleoptera > Tenebrionidae > Tribolium > Tribolium madens. The sequence continues at coordinate 1,576,521 of NW_025401069.1, forward strand.
CCAATATTTTGGAGTTAAATAACATTCTTGCTAATAACAAATGTGTGAGTTTTTTTCTCGGTTACAGTATTTCTGTACTCTTCTATTACTAGGGCAATTTTCAACTCTAAGACTGTAAACACAATAGTTTAGAATAGTTCGTTTTTTATAAACAATTGTTAAAGTGTTGTTAAGTTGGTAGAAGTGTCAAATGCTAAATTTCACGTATTATAAGATTTATTCTCACCAGTGAGTTTGTCAATGACCATTTAGGATACGTCGCATGTGACAAGTAACGGTATTTTCGACGATACCTGGATACGTGGACGATACATACCAAGTGAACAGAAAGTAAGAAATCAATCTTTTTTTGCTTTTTTTGAAAAAAATTTTTTAACTGATTTTGAAAAAAATCGCATAGCTCAAAAAGAAAACAAAATTTCATTCTTCAAACACGATCACATTTTTTATAGCACTATAATTTTTATTAATTATTATTTTCTGAAGGGAAATAATAAAAAAACACTTAATTCCATACTTTTTGTTCATTCTGTATAATTCAACCTCTAGGGTGAAATGGAGACACAACTGGTCCATAATTAATTGATTTAAAGTTATAGTAATACAGCATAGTTTTTCCAATTCTTTTGTAACTAACAAGTGTTTATAAAAAAACGAACTATTCGTATATCTATAGTATTTTATTATTCATCAATTACATAGTTTTTTAATTTTTTGGCACACAATTTTTTTTTTAAAAGATTTCTTATAAAAATCTGAATTATTTAGATCAAAAATGTTTAAGTTTTGAAAAACAAAATATAACCTAAATTTCGTTTAAAAAATTGATCAAGAATGTAATATGATTATTTTAAACTTCACTTTGCATGATTTGAACGGAAATCAGAATTTCAGTTGCTGCTCTAGTTTGTGAGTGAAATTGGTGGATAGTATTTATTATTTATTGCTTTGGTTAACTTTACAATACATCTGCTGGTTTAGAAAGCTGCGAATATTATAATTGCCTGTGTTTTTTAACCAAAACCTGACTAAGGGATAAAACCGTTTAAGTGTAAAAAGTTTTATTTAGATAAACAACAAACGTTGTGTTAAATTGTTTAGAAAATCCGCAATGTTGCAACAATGCCGCAATCTCCGACTATCTCTCCGTTAATAAGCTATTGATAGTCTCAATGTCCGAAAAGTGCGTCGATGATATCTCGTTCTGAATTCAAATATTGTGAGAGCGGCCGAAGAAATCAATCAAAACAGAACAATAGTTGTTTGATCAAGTGTAGATGACGTAAAAACGCGTTCGGCACTCGTACAAAGCATACCCACCACCCACGACGTAACCTTTCACCTTTTTCACTCGATTCGAATACCATCGAGACGTCTCAATGCCCATCTGATAACCTATCACCGACCAAATTCGGATGTGTGGTCAGAAGCCACTTAAAATCCGATTACGGGCACGAGACCACAAAAGCGAAAACCAGGCGAAGGTGTGAGAAGCGTGACCTCAAACCTTGTGAATTTGTGAAAAATGTATAAACCGGCATTTGTGTCTCGATAGGTTTTGTCTATTGAAAAGAGCTTTTGTTGGCAAAGACGTGAAAGCTTGCCTTTTTGTACCACTCGAGAGCCGATTGTGTGACAAAGAAATTGGGTTTAGTGATACTTATTCAGACAAATAGCGTTTTGGGGAAGGCGCGAAAACAAGCCACACAACATGGAAAATAAATGTCTTTCAAATGGGTTTTCAAATACTTTTTCGTATTTTTTTAAACCACATTCTATAATTTACAAAACCTCATAAAATACAGGATGGTTCATAACTCGCGCCCCAGAGAAAAATGCCAAGTAAGATAAGATAGAAAAAATGTTTAAAAAATTCTAAATTCAGAACTTTTTTTGATTTTTTTTATGCGTATTTATTGTAACTGATGACCTTATACAGGCTGTATTATAAACAACGCCCCAAGCCATAATTTCATTACTTTTAAAGACCTTATAATACTTTTTCTCAAAATTGAACAGTTTTTTGTTATCAATCGTTTGTTTGTCTTAGATAAAATAAATAAAACTGTTCTATTTTTCTTCTATTCTTTTCAAATTGCCTAAAATCAAAAGTTAGTGATAAATAGTAAGTGAGCTTGTTGAAAGACAATTTAATGAGGAATCCAAAAATAATAAAATATACAGGGTGTTACGTTTAAAAAACTGAAATTAATGTCACTTCTGTTGAAACAGAAAGCAGAATTGATTGAGCATCTATGCTAAACAATAAATGACAAGAGACTGTTCAACTTTGTTTCAAGAAGTATTGTCATATCTTTAAAAATAATGGGGTTATAGCTTGAGACGATTTTTATAATACAGCATGTATATACAAGGTAAATATTAAACGTTTTTTTTTAAATCATTTGTGATTATATTTTGAGAACAAAATTTTGTTTTGTTCTTTGAGTTATGCGATTTTTTTTGTTAAAATTGTAATTTATGTTAAAAAAA
>NW_025401069.1:1579143-1626196 GCF_015345945.1 Tribolium madens
TTAAAAACAAAAAAAAAATTTGGAAAAATTTTATTCCTGATACATCATCACATTTTTATAGTATTTTAATAATAAAAGAATGATGAATAATCATCAATTAATTTTTCCAAAAAAATAAGTACTTTAAGCAAAAATCATTTGGTTCCATACTTTTTATTCACCTGATATTATAATTATAATATTTATTCAGTAAACTTACAAAAATTTTGTCAATAAAAGCCACAGATAACGTTAAACATAGCTACAATTCAACATACAGCTTCTTAGCTTGCAGCAAAAAACATATAATCAATTTTTCAACAAAAGCCAAAAAAGGTTAAACTGAAAAATGTAAATCTACATAATTTCCAAATTCTTATAGAGAAATTTTTTTAATCATTATTTCCATGTTGCTGGTATCTTATCTTACTTGGCATTTTTTTCTGAGGCACGCGTTCTAAACCATCCTGTATTAAGTATACAGAGTGTTAAGAAAAGATTGTAAAACATTTAAGGAGGTAGTAGGTTACTTAGTTTGGACCAAAATAAACAAAAAAGCCTTAATGAGTCCGCAAACTAATGGTTTCGGAGATATCGAATGTGAAAATTTTTATAAAATTTTTACTAAAAGCTTCTCTTTTTTGTTTGAACAGATTGCAAACAAATGTTTCAAAAAAACGAATAATCCTTATTTTGCCGATCCATGTTTATTAAAACTTTTTGTTTGTTTTGGTCCATACTACATATTACCCCTAAATTTTTTTTACAATCTTTTTTTAACACACTGTATAATAGGTATAGTTTTGCAGACCTGAAATTAAGTTGGCAACATTGAAGAACGATAAGATTACAGGAGGTGCCACGTTTTATATCTTCTGTCTCTATAAAATTGTTGCCAACTTAATTTGAGAATCAGCCATTAAAGAAGAAATGTATTTTAGCATGTAGTACAATTAAGATACGCATTTTAATGATTTTTATCCTTTAATTGCAAAGATAGCCGACAAAGTGTAATAGGTGTTTTATTAAATACTGGTTTGATACTTAAATAATCCGTACTATATTCGAGATGGTTTTAATTTTTACATAAATAAAAACTAAATCTAAGATAACGACATGCATTTCCATAACTAATATGTAAATATCTAATTTGTATTGCCAAATATTAAACATAACTCTAATTTCTTAAATTATGATCTAATAAACTAAAACAAGAATTTAATTTTTATGTAAATGCTATAAAGTTTTTAATTTTCGAGTAATTTCTATAATTGTAATCGCCGGATTGAGACAATAAATAAGTCCAGTTATTTTTCTTGGGATTTCGGTGAATTTTTCTGGCTTTGTTGTCCTTTTTCGGCTTTCCTGTCATGCCGGCACATAAAAAAATCAACATCTTGATCTGAGAGCGTATGCAAATGCGTTTCTGGGTCCCGTGTGACTCCCGCAGCGTGAAGATGTTATTCCTCACCAGGCACAATTTGTAATCCGCCGCCACGTTTAGTGTTGCTAAGCCCTAATCCGATTATATTTCAAACCGCACACTCCCTGAATTATAAATCCGTCATTAAAAAACTTAACTCTAATATACTACACAAATAAATAATGACAAATATTTTTAAATACAATTCGAGGCCTATCAAGAAACAATACTCCGGCGGTTTTTATCCTTTGAAAAATTTCAAATACGTGATGGTTGTTGCATTTGGAATTTTTTTCTCAATGACACAATCGCCAATCAGCTTCCACTTTAAATCGGTTCGTGTTGGAAAGGTTTGATAATTGATTAAGTGAGTGAATAAATCGCTGTCAATGCCGGCCGACTGAAATACCTGAAGGATATCGGATTCTGTCATTCCAGTCATTTATCAAAATATATTTGTTATGTATTTGTATAATAATCCAATACACAACACCTGTCACTCAGCTGCAGTGACTTACGGACTCTGTTATTGAGTGCTGCAGCAGAGATATCTTTTTATTTCCAAGTCTAGGTCAAAACATGCATTTCTCATTCTGACACAAGACATCGAAAACCGGGAATGACTCACAAAGTCTTTTCTATCAATCTAGAATCAAACTGAATGTTTTTTCTAAAAATAACTTACAGAAACTTTTAGTTTCAAATACTTGCAGAAGCATCCATTCAAGCAAAAATTTTAAATCCCGATACGAGCCGCGAAGCGGCGAGTTGAAGAACAATCAATTGTTTCAAAATAGTAACATGAATCTTCAACAATTTTTATTATTACGAACATAAATTATACAAAACATATCTAAGATTTGGTATTGTTAAATTGGCAGTTTTCGTCCAAAAATCTACAGGGTTAGTCACAGGAGAGTTACTTCTGAAATAATTTGGGCAGCAACCTATTATACAATTCACATAAGCGTCTAGCTTCCTCATTTTTAAAAATTATAAAATTGAATCCAAGAATACTTTGCATATCTTTTCATTTATATATATATATTTAATTATTATATTATATTATATTATATTATATTATATTATATTATATTATATTATATTATTATATATTTAAAAAGTAACAGTCAAATTTCGTTAATACAATGTCTTATTACACAAATAACGAAAAAGTGGGCATGCTCTTAATCCATGGAGAATGCAAGAAAAATACTCCAGCGGCAGCAGCTCAGTACTTGGAGAGGTAGCCAAATCGAATGCATCGGGTTCTAAAACATTTCGAAAACTGGAAGCCAAGTTACGACAACATTGTCCCCCAATGAAAGACTCCGTCAGAGGACTTCTACTGGCCCAGAAAATGAAATTAGAGTCCTTGAAACAATAAACAATTACTTGTTATTTTGCGACTTCACTCATTTTCTTCCAGCTCACATTGATTACTGAATTAATTTAATAATAAATAAAATATTATATATTATATCCAGTTACATACAGCGTGCGCCAAAACTCGCGCCACAAAGAAAATTTTCACGTAAGATACTAGGAACAATGTTTAAAAAATTCTATCTATCAAAAAATTTGACATTTATTTTTTGACATTTGACATTTTTTTATGTCTATTTAATGATACTGATGTTCTTGTATGTGTTTTTTTTACAATTATTTAGGAAAGGTATAAAAATTTTGCCTATAAAAGCCACAAAGAACATTGAACATTGAGTTACAATTTAGGATACAGCTTTCTTGTTTCCTCTTCTAATAGCCTGTAGCAAAAATACTTAAAAAATTTTTTTGCAACAGAAATAGTCAAAGTGCAAAATTTAAACTCTCATAACTTAGAAATTTTTATAGATAGAATTTTTTGAACATTTTTTCCATGTTCCTGGTATCTTTTCTCTGGGGCGATTTCTGGCGCACCCTGTATACGTTAAAGGTATTTTTGGTTGCAAACTAATTAATTTTCAAAGTAACTTTTCTGTGACTGACCCTGTATATTATCTTTGTAATGTCATTTAAAAAATTCATAAATAAATGTTCGTAGTTACACAAAATAAAAATATTTGAATAAAAAAACAAACTAAAAAAAGAAAATTAAATGCTTAAACATAGTAATAGTTTTACTAAACAAAGGAATTTTCGCATTTTAAAAATTTTTACAAAATTTTGTTTTTTTTGTTAAACAGGTCATTTACAAAACAAAATTAGCCAATAAAAGTATTAGGCAACAGAAATTTAAAACCCGACAAATTGCTAATAAGTGATTATCTGAATAGCATTTTTAACATTTTTCTAATGCTATTAGCAGAGTAAGGCATATTATTGTCACGAGCCTACTGCGCAATCGCTGTAATCAGCTGTAGCCATAGGCATCGATTGTAGTCATCGCAACGCGTCGCATTTCGGGTCTAGGTTAGCTTATTATTCACAAATTTATACTCATTATTATATTCATTAATGAAAAATAAACCAAGTAATTTCACATGTATTTATGTAAAAAAATGAAAATCGTAGTAACTATAATAATCATTTATATCAAAATCTGGCACGCCTCTGCTTTTAGCCGAATGCAGTAAGTAGTTGTCTATTCCTGCGACATCAATCTAGTAACTTTAAAATAGTCACTTTACAAAAATATTGGTAGTACTAATTTTCTAGTTTTGTGTAAATAATATGATTCTCAAAATGGTCTGTTAAGAGTTGGTTTTCTTGTGTAGAAGCAGAATAGTAAATATCAGGCACGGAACTAGGCCCTCATATTTGGGTGGGCCACGATAGGTCTAAAGTTTTTTAAATTGGGCTAAGTAAAACCCATATATTATGATAACACCGGATAACAATAGGCACCATGTTTTAAAACCAGCAAAATGTCTTAAAAAACTTAATGTTAGTGAAGAGAGGTTCAGGAAAATATACTTCTGTAAAAAAACTATGTTAAAGTTGTATTAACAAAAACAAATTTTATTTTTTTAGAAAATGTTATGTGTTTTGTAAAATTATGAATTTTATGCGTTATTTTTAGTTCATCGTGTACATTTTTAATAAACATTCGAAACAAGCAGTAAACTACCTATGTTTTCTTCTGGAATAAACTTATTTATAAACAAAGAATTTTTATACATATCACAGTTTATTCTCCGTTTGTAAAAAAAATATTCTAGTACATACCTACATTTTGTTTTTACACAACACACAACATGCACACGACTTTACGGACTACCTTCTCATTAATTATCCAGATTGTGTATATGAGTCCGGAAAAGTACTACTTTACGGACTGTTTGAGTTAGTTTACACTTGTATTACAAATTCGTCAGTCCTAAAAATCTGCGAAATTTGGTACCTATTGTTACACCGTAATAAATGGTTAACATTTAAAAAAAATAAATAAAAATAATAAATAATTAGTTTTATTAAAAACATTTCAAAATTTGAAGTTCAGTCAGAACAATTCATCAATTTAGGGCAATTACAAACTTAAATGCCATTGAATCTTGTTGTAGAACAAAATTTGTTACAAAATGCTAGAGATATTTATCCAAACATGGACATCGCTCACTCAACACTAACGGTAATGTCATAAATGCTGTTTTTGCACATTGATAGGTTAACGGAACATGTAGAAATTCACTTTGTATCTAAAATTAAAATACAACAATGCGAATTTTGGTTAAGTATTTCTAGTTTTGTCCCAATTATTTTCGCCATCCTCTAATAATTTTTACAGCTTTTTTTGTTGAAAATAAACGTTGTTAAAGCAGTTAGAAGTTAAAATTTATTCGATGTTTGTTCACTATTTAGAAAAATAATTGCTAGTGAATGTTGCAAAAGGAATGCACAACAGTGCCTTCGGTGAGTTAGAATTAGAATTATCGGCGTGTTAAAATAAATTCCCGTCTTCCAACTCTCCTCCATCCACGTGCTAATAAAGAATTCCTTTCTTCTGAAAGAAAAAGCAACATATCTCCAGTGGGTGTTGTATAGAGGGTGAACAAATGGTGCGAAATACAATAGTGTAAACAGCAACGGGCTCGTGGTCACCTAAATTATTAGTCTGGAGTCCGACTCTAGTGGACAGACTGGCAGTAAACGTGCTTTATTGACTCCGATTGTGTTTAAATCTGTTGTAAATCTCCAGATTATCACGATATATGAGTGCCGCAGCAGTCTACTAGAGGAAAAAGTAGTTTTCCTTTGTTGTTTTAACGGTGATGTGAAAAATATTTTAACAGGGGCCAAATCTTAAAATCCGTTAATGTGTAATGATGCGTGCAGTCTCATGGTGGTTGTGTATAGATAGAGAGCGACCGCAGGATATGCGAGGTTATATCCCCCAGCTTGACATGACACCTATTGTGGCAGCCCACTCTATTATATCCCACTTTTAAACATATTGACTTTACAAGGGTGTGAGCCTGCGGATATTTATCACATAATAGATCGTGCGAGGCCTGTTTTTGGCCAAATTCCAAACAAAAATCGTGGATTTTCGAGTTTAACCTTCGTGGTTAGCGTCAACGGCCGCAAAGGGACGCTGGACGTGGCCTGCGTTGGCAATATATTGCATTAACCTGTCGGCAGGGGCGCTATGCAGAGGTTACGGTGTTAATTAACTAATTTATAACAACACCGCCGATCGCTTACTGCCGATGGAAGAGGAATCTCCGATGATGGACTTCCGTAAATCCCATCATCCAGCTAAATTATTTTAACCAGTGGGATACTTTTCACGTTATCCACCATTAAATGAATATAACTCGTTCTCGGCTTTGTTTTTTACTTATCAGCCTCAAAACGTTTCATTTCGATTCGGATCATTAACATTCGAGACTTTTGTTTCATTTGCTATACTACATTATTAATAAATGTGTTATTGAATGGTGGTGGAGAGAAAAAGAGAAGAGGAGTTGATGAACACCCAAAACGAATACAAAACATATTCATGAGGCTTTGGATAATGAGCGCGCTGGAGGAGAGTTTTGTTTCAAAGAAGCTTATAAGTGTTAGGCAAAAGGACGCACAACAAAGAAGTTAATTATGTTAAATAGATTATGAATAAGCGGCACGATACAGATTTATATCAAGAAACAGTTAGGATTGTTGGTGATTCGATCAAAGAGAGATCGGGAGATAATGTGCTTAATGAATGGTAAAAATCTGACGAAAAATTCATAACGTATATAACTTTTTTTAAGATAATAAAATCTATTGGCAACACTAAAATATTCCAGTGTAAAGTTTGAATTTGATGGTGAAGATTGCCAAAAATTTTGATTTTATTGCCAACCTGATAACCAATTACAATCAACCTGTATTATACAAAGTACTTATTAATCGCTTCACCAAATAAGGGATTGCCTAAACTAAAAGCAATAATATAAGTACATGGTGTTTCGGATCTCGCGCCTCAGAGTAAGATGCCATGAATATAGAAAAATATGTTTAAAGAATTCTATGTATAAAAATTTCGAAGTTTAAATTTTGCACTTTAACTTTATTTATTTCTGTTGAAAAACTAATTTTCCAAGTTTTTTTGCTAGAGGCTATTAGAAGAGGATACACGAAAGCTGTATCTTAAATTGTAACTCTGTTTAATGTTATTTGTAGCTTTTATTGACAAAACTTTTGTACTTTTGCTAAATATTTATAAGAAAAACATATACATGCTGATCAAAAAATGAAGGATAAACTCGTTGGTTTCTTATGGTAAATTTTATAAACAATTAAAAAAAAATTCTGAAAACTGTAATAGTTTAGAAACTATTAAGTTGACGAATCAATTTTATAATGCTGGTCTATGTTAATTTATTAACTTCTCTAAAACATAGAGAATTATTTCATTAACAACATGTAAGCAATTTCGATTTAAACAACCTTGGATAATATGGAGTATTTTGGTAAAACAAAATAGTCGGGATTCGACTAAAAATGGGAGAGGCCATGTAGGGTTTTGGGAAGAATGAGTTGAGCCATCGAATTGTAAAGTCTGAATTGTGTGAATACAGATTTTGTTATTAAAATTGTGTTTTATTAAACCTTGTAGTAAGCGAGGTCTTACAAACAGTAAAAATTTCTTTGTGTAGGTAAGACTTGGACAAGTAATTTTTTATTAAAAAAAAATTTAGTTGTAATTTACCTAAAATTATTTCTTACAACATTGGATAAGAATTATTTTAATATCAATTATTTTTCTTTTGTTTCTTAAGAAACAGAAATAACGTTAATTGTTCTCTAGTTTCATTATTTTTTTTTGTATACGCTCCCGAAAATATCTGTTTAATAAGGGACTCATTTGAGACATTCCAGACTCAATAAAATAGTACGCAAAACGGTTATTTTAGTTACTCAGTCCCCAAAAACAGTTTTAGCGGACTAAAAAATAAAATTGGTTACTATGGTAGGGAACTTTATCAAATAAGAAAAGTAAAAAATCTTGTATGCACCACGTACACAAAAGATTTTAGGTGACTCCTAAGTCGCCTCGTCATTAATTACGATTCGTCCCCTAGAACTCTATTTTGCGTACTTGATACATAAATAGCTACTACATTATATCGTTGCCAGCTTAGTAAAATTCATAATTCATCATGGCTAAAAAAATAAGGCGAGAGATTTTTTTTGCCATTTTTTACAGATTCTCCAAAGCTTTGGATACATCACCGAGGTTATCCGCCATTTTTTGATCACCGTGTATAAGATCATCAGTAACATTGAATAGATATAAAAAAAAATTTTAATGTCAAAAACAAATTTTTTTTGACAGAATTTTTTAAACAATTTTTCCATGCTCTATCTTACTTGAAATTTTTCTCTGGGGCGCGAGTTTTGATAAATGAATGAATTCATGTGAGGCAAACTAAGTAAAAAAAATAAAACGATTAAATATAGTGAAAAAATATACAGGGTCGAATAAGTATGGTTACAGAGCTGAATATTATTGCCACAATTTTTCCTGGTATTTTACAAAATATTGTTTAAAACGTATTTCTTATTGCCATGAAGTAGTAGGGAGCATAGAGTATAGATTAAATAATAAGAAAAAAACAATTTTAAAAATTTTTGCTAAAATAAAATTAAACGAACTTTTTAAATAGGTAAATTAACGTAACGAGCGAATAAATAAACAGACGAATGAAAACACCATCACACAAGCAGACAACAACTCAATAAATGAATACGAGGAATAATAAAAATTAATAACAAACAAAATCACAGTATTATAACTCATATGTTAATAATAAGAGAATTAGCATACAAACGTATAGTCAAGCGAATGAGCTAATAAGCGAATAAAAAAAACTATGAGTGAGTAGAAATACGTTTTTAAAAGTTTTAATCTTGATAAAGTCTGTTGTAAGATCGAGAGCATTCGGAATACAGAAAAACTGAAAAAAATCACTGGCGAAACCCTTAAGACCCAAAATTAAGTCTAAGATTTAGTAATAAATAATTTGAAATCTAATTTGACGACAGTTGTTTACGGTCTTAAGGTTGAAATTTAAAAGGAGATGATATGCACAGTTGAAGAAACCGTAAACGCCCTGTATGAAGTTTTTAAAAATTACAGAGCGACATAATCTATAGTATTTTTGATGTAATAAGAATGAATGCCGACTTTTGAATTTTCAATGGGTATACGTACAAACAAAAAACTTGATAAATTATTCGTTTCTTTAAAACAATACACATAACATAAAATACGTTGGTATCACTTGCGCAGCCATTAAAAAATTTCACCCGTGAGTACATTTTTTATAGACACTTTGTACCACCGCCGTGTGAGACGAAAAAACCCGATATACTGGAATAAAAATGAGACATTCAAAAATAACTTCCTTTTATATTTTTTTCTTTAATTTGTAAAATGTTATGTTTTGATAAAATTCTTGAATGTTGATGCTTTTTTCACTTGGCTTGGGCTTTTAGACAATAAGAACAAGCTCATTAAGAATAGTACGAAATGTATTGCTCCAAAAATTGTTGAGAGTTGTTTGTTAAGAAACATATTTTTTAGCGTTTATTACAAAAAATGTGATTTTACAGCCCCTTTTGCCGCTGTAAAGTTTCACTTCTTGTTTTAATAATTAGGTATCTGTAACTTTATCATTAAATACAGAGACCAAAAAGTTGAAGTTTTTCAAGATTTGGGCTTTTTAGACAAAGAAGCTAGAAAACATTTTCGATCCAGACTTGTTCTTTATCTTCCACCACTCAAAAAAAATTGTTTTGTTTCACATACAAGTTGAGCAAAAAGTATGGAATCATGCGTTTTTGCATATAAACTAATTACTTTAAGAAAAAAATAATTAGTGCAATATAAGGTAGGTACTATAAAAATATGATTGTTTTTCAAGAATAAAATTTTTCGAAATTTCTTTTGGTTTTCTAGTTTTTTAATGGAAACCTACTGCTCATTTTTTTAATTAAAGACTTTACGAAATATAGGTACGAGTTACGAAAAAAAAAGAATTATCACGTAGCTCCGTCAAGAAAATAACTAGTGATATTTTGATATATTGTTTTATTTGGTCGTCTTACACACGAAAGGCTTAACCAATCGTTGCAAATAATATTACTTTGATTTTAGTCTAATGCTAAATTTCGTATGTGAAATCCGTGGAAAATCATGCTTGTGGTCATGTGACAAGAAGCTTGATGTCTTCTGAATAAAAAATTACACAAAAATAGTTACGGATTGAAGCGATGCTTGTGATGGGTTGGAACTATCGAGCTGTTTTATATAGTCATTGAGTAAATGTTTTTTTTTAATGTGGTATTGTACATTATATGCTCTTAACAATAATTCTTGTTACGTAATAATATATGTACTATTACTTAATCAAATAGGTGTAATTTTTTTAAAACTTAATTGTTTAGCAAAAATGATGTTTTGACAAAAAAATCGGCCCAGAGTCCGTGAAATGCAAATAGTTACATAACAATGAGCCTAGATAACATATGTACATATGTAACGTCCCGCCCTAGGGCCCGGCCCCTGCAGTTACCACACAAAGGAACCCCTCTGGCCAATCTCAGTCAGGACCGGCACTTCGGCAGCTGACTGTTCACACTTTTCTTCCAAAGCTATATGTCAGACTGAAAGCGGCCAGGCATTACATGTCCCGTCTCATTGTTTCTGCCTGGGCTATGCCCATGTTGTATGCTAATATGAGACGGTTCTTATTACATATTTGATATGCACGCGGCCTCGTTACTCACTTTCATGTCAAACACGAATATGACATCTGAGAAGCCTTCAGACAATGAATTGCTACAAGCCTAGCCCTTCAGTTTCGATTGATCTGTTTTGCATGCGGTTAGCATAAGTGGTATCACGGTTCAAATCTTATTACAACAAGGGTGTAGTGCATTATTAAACAGAAAAAATTAAAAATTCCAGGTACAACCCACATATATTGCCATTCTGTTACTTTTCACAATGTTTTTTTTTTTATTTGTCAGTAGGGTTCAGATGTGACATAGATTCTTCTTTGATTACACAGAAATCACATGTTTGTGACATACAAACAGTTGCCACGTTGCCAGTGGGACAGTAGAAAAGTTCCGAGGTATACAGAGTGCGCCAGAACTCGCACCCCAGAGAAAATGTTCAAGTAAGGTAAGATACCAGGAACATGAAAAAAATGTTTAAAAAATTCTATCTGTCAAAAAATTTTGACATATATTTTTTGACATTTGACATTTTTTTATATCTATTTAATGATACTGAAGATCTTGTATATGTTTTTTTTTACAATTATTTAGTAAAGGGACAAAAATTTTGCCAATAAAAGCTACAAATAACATTGGACAGAGTTACAATTTATGATACAGCTTCCTTGTTTCCTCTTTTAATAGCCTATAGCAAAAAAACTTGGAAAATTATTTTTCCAACAGAAATAAATTGAGTCAAAGTGCAAAATTTAAACCCTCATAACTTCAAAATTTTTATAGATAAATTTTTTTAACATTTTTTCCATGTTCCTGGTATCTTACCTTCGTTTTTCTCTGGGGCGATTTCTGGCGCACCCTGTATATTACCATTCTGTTACTTTTCACAATGTTTTTTTTTTAATTCGTCAGTAGGGTTCAGTTGTAACACAGATTCTTCTTTTATTACACAGAAATCAAATGTTTGTGACATATACAAAAGCGCAGTTGCGACGTTGCCAGTGGGACAGTAGAAAAGTTCCCAGGTATACGGTCTGTTTCTACCCTTTCGCAACAACTATCAATTCAATTTTCAAAATTATTTTTCTCTTGAATTGGTGGGTTCTTTTGTCTCTAAATTTGTCGTTGGGGTTCTGTTTAATACAGAAGTTTTTTCTTATACAGAAACTCTCAATTTGTGCTCTATTTCACTACAAAAAATGCAAAAGCGCTGTTGCCATTTTCCCTTAATAACTGAAATAATACATAGGTACCAACATTTTGTTACATTTTTTTCTTTTTGATTTATTTTAATTAACTATAGGAAAATATAATCTTCAAAGGTTTCTTTTATTTTGTGTCAATATGTTTGATCATTTTATGTTTTGACAGTAAGTCGATTGTTGAATGGTTTCACTGGTAATTTAGTTATTCATCCACCGGCGTATAAAATCATCCTTCCAGTAGATATCGCATTAACTCACCAAGTGCAATTATGCTGCAATATAATAATGCTCCGCCCATTTACCAAGGCAACTTGATTGATATTTTTCCGGTTGAATGAGAATCTGTTGAAACTTTTAAACAGTAAAGTCATAAATAAGAAAAAGGAAAAGAAGCAAATAATAAGCGTTGGTGAGAATAAAAAAAAAAACAAGAAAAATTATTAGTTTTTGAACTTATAAAAAAATGCTCTAATTTTTAGTTTCAATAAATTAATGATAATACAAAATGAATAAGAGTAATTTAGAGTAATTTATTTAAATTACTCTAAAAAAGCAATACCTAAACGAAATTTTGTTCAAAAATAAAGTCTGATTTGTCAACAGTATTAACCTATTAATACAAGAAAATCTTTGTTAATAAAGACAATTGTCTTCAAAAACATAATCTAAATGAGTAAATGAGCGTTTCTTAACCTTTTTCAGTCTACGAACTCCTAGGAAATCAAACACAATTTTCAAGGACCCCCTTAATAGAAAAAACAGCAATAAATTTCGGACCATTTATTATAGTACTACTTACAAATACAAAAAAATACTTTTTCATAAAAAATATGTTAATGTAAAGGTTAGTGTTGCTTTTTTGCAACTAAATTAGTGATTTTCGGGTTGATGTTACTACTAAGTTGTAGTCTCAAATGGGATTCTACTTGTAATCTGTTTCTGTATTTGTTTTTAATATACAGGTGCGCCAGAACTCGCGAGCAGAGAATGCCTTTTCACGTCGGTATGTGGTTGAGAAAAGCAGTAAGCTAAGTAAGCGTAGCGATTACGAGACTTTTGGTGGCATTTATTTATTATTTTTAAATGGTCCATAGGTGAGACTGCGGACCCCCGCATTTTGCAGTGTTCTTAAAACAAAGCTATATACATTTCTATGGAAAATATTTTATATTAAATAGTACACGTTGGAATAACACACTTGAAGCCTCATTTTCCAATTTTCCATATTGGTTTAACAAAATCTCTTAAAATAAACCAAATATTCATTACAAAATTTACGCGAAACACATTGAAATAAAACACAAATTTATGTTTTGTGATTTCTTTGATTCATTTAATAATTTTTAGAGAAAAAACAGTTTTTGGTTGTTTAATTTATAAAAAATAGACTTTTCTATACAGTATCTACAGCAAAAAAATGTTAGACAGAAATACAAATCGAATAAAAAGCAAACATAAAAATAAAGCCAAATTAGCCAAATCAAACAAAACAAACTGAGGAGTGGGTATATTTCAAAACTAGATCTTCCAGATGTTTTTTGCATTAATTTGTCAAAATAATAGGTAAAGCAAAGAACTAAGAAAAAATCAAATTAGATTAAAGAGACCGAGGTAACACATTTTAAGCATGATTTTTAAATTTTCTGCATCAGTATAGAAAAAAATAAGGGCAATTTTGTTTAAAATATAATTAAGCTATAACGAACTTTATACAAAACAAACTAAAAGAAGATTTTAAATTTGAATACATCTTTTAAGCAAGGCCGTTAAAAGTTTACCAAAATAACGTACTTATTTAGATATTTTTCAACTTCTTTCCTTCGTTCAATAAGATTTCTTAAAATAAGGCCACTTCTTCTTAGCAGACATCTCAAATTTAACTAAATAAGCCGAAATAACACACTTATAGTCTCATTTCTTAAAATAACAACACTTATTAAGAAATATGTTATATTGAGCTAACAAGTGGAAATAAAACATTTATTGTCTGGCTTTGCAGTTTCTTATGTTTATTCAACAATTTAACAAGAGAAATCAAATCAACGTTATCAAAAAATGATTAAAATCTGCAGCCTGATCTTAACTTGAGACTCTTTAGATGTCTTAGCAAAATTATTAATAAAAACGAAAACATCTTTGGAAAAAATCTGCTATCATTTTTATGCGTTCAATTAAATTTCTATCTATCAAATTAATCTTTAAAATTATGTTAGACGGTGATGTTTTGATAGCACTGAATAATGTGGAATTGTTTGAGTTGGCAACACAATTAAGAGCATTTTCGTATTTGGCTGTTTGCAACACTGCATGAAGTAAGATTTTAGATTATTTTCCTGTTCAAGCCTCAATATGAACAATTAGAAGATACTAAGGTTAAAAATAAAATTCATTATTGCCAACTCAAGCCGTTCTTGATAACGGAAATTGTCCATTTATCATAGGACGTTCTGTCTTTGTTTTCCAATGTTGCCTACTTAATTTTAAAGCCATGAGCCACTTTGGTGAAATTTAATTGAGCATTTTGTATTTTACTCCTGTTGTTGTTTTAAAAATAAAATCATTCAGATGAAACAAAAGTGCTATAAAACCCCAACTAAAAGATTTTTAAACAATAATAATTCCTAATTTAAAACAAAAAAATCAAAAAACTAGTAAAAACGTTTATTTTTTTTTCTAATTTGATTGGCATGATTGGCAAAATGACATTTTGTGAAATTGTAAATAACCAGTATGGAAAAATTTATTTTTTTCTTAATTTTTGCAAATTCTTTCACTTTGGTAACATTCTTTATTAGTTGTGTGTATTCACAACCAGATCACGTTTGAAATTCTTTCCCAATAAAATAAATTTGCGTCTTGCAGGCGTCTAAAGCACACACACAATCCCGATACAATTTTAAAGAAGTAGTTAACAATCCATTAACTTAGCGTGTTCAGTTCTCATCTAGTCGCATTCTATGGAAGTTTATTCAAATTTAATTACCGTACCGATCCAAAGGTATTCATACAAATCTAGCGTCTGAAACTCGCTCAAAACAGCTGCTTTCAACCGTTTGTTATCCAAAGCAATTAACATGGACCACAACACGAATTAAAATTTCAAATATAATATTTTAATCCGCTACAAAAATCTAATCCGACCAGGAAATGGCAAATATCTTTAATTAAATAAATCATTCCACCAGTTGCCTAATTTCGGCCCATGTAAATTTAATTTCTAAACATGCTGTTATCTTAATTAACAAAACGGTGTTCATTGCGATTATCGTTATGGTAATTTTTTGGTTCATCATAATTGAAGTGAGTTTTACATTTTTATGGTTGGTGATCATGGGAGAGTGTTTGAATCGGATTTGGTGCATATGTCACTTGATTTATTATTGAATGATCCTCTTAAAAAGGAGTGGTTAGATGCAATACCAATATTGTTTATACCTAAAAAATTCGTCGCGAGGCGAAGCCGAGCCAAACTAACGTTTTCATTTATATGCATATTAACGATAACCTACCATATCCAAGTAGCCGCCTTTATATGAAAAATCCCCCTCATACATCACAACTTTTGGAAGACACAACGTTTTACAGATAAAGTTATTAATCTCGCCTATTATCAGGAACATCTCCGGTAATTGGTTGTGTGATAGGTATAAATCGACACCATACGTCATGCTAGTTAACACCGGAAAAATTCGTTGTAGCTTATGACTTTTTATTTCCATTCGTTAATTACATGTAATTTTTTAATAACTGAGAGGAAAATCGGGAATAATTTATGATATGTGTGCATCAGATAATTTCGAAAAACGCCCCTCTCGGTCAAAGGGTACAACTCGTGTCAGTTTTTTAACGCTTATGACGGGGCGAAATAAACGCGAAAGCCGCCGCTTATGATAAATGGACTTCGAAATTCCAGTCGGATTCTTCACATTGTGTGCAGGAGCTGAGTTGTTGGACTTCTTTTTTTATCGAAATTTATTTGCTGCGGATAGAGTTTGAATAAGGAGCAAAAATCGCATAAGTGTCATTTAGGCTTTTTTTACCAATTATATGAACATCTGGGAGATAGCCCACTGTACGCTCAATAAATGCTCATTAAATTATAAAATTGCGCTGAAAGTTAATGATTTCTTCCTAGTTAAATGCATATGTTGTAGGTAATATTTAACATTTTGCCGATTGGCCGTTAAAACTACATAATGGTTTGACTTTATTATTTTATTACTTATATGTATTTTTGAAACAAAACTTTCCATTGTCTACAACTAAAAATTTACATTGAGTCCCAAAAGTTTAATTTTGATTTCTTAGAAACAAAAAAATTTGATTTGTAGTGCCTCTGTTGTTTATAGTATAAATTTCAAACAAAAATTCTAACTAATAAAATGCCTTAAAAACTAAGTTTTACTAGCAAATTAAAAGTTAATTACAATGATTTTGTCTTAATCCTTGACAATAAATAATAAGACAACAATAACACTAGTTTTGTCTTTTAATATTTCTTTCTCTTGGCAGAGGTGTGTTTAGGAAAACAAGGCTTCCACTTAATTTATTTAATTATGATTTCAGCAAAAAAATTCATCAGATTTCAACCAATTTAAAAAGATTTGTCAATTATTTCATGAATTATGTTATTATGAGCTGTTTCAGTTTTTCTTTGAGAACATCTGTAGGTATATTAAGTAAAACTGTTATTTTTTATTCTATCTGTAAAAAACTAATATAATAATAAATTTAATTATAGTCATGTAAAAGTAACCTCTTGCCAAAATTAATCTTTCTAATAACGTTAAATAAATAGTTAACATTTCGTAACAACTATTAAAAATTTTGAAGCTTTTTAATAGTAATTTACTTTATAAGTCCAGTAAGTCAAATATTACAAACAAATTTAAAATGTTTAAGAACCAGGCGACGTTGGAGCCGAGTTTTGAATATCGAAATGAAGCTTATCGGATGTACCTACAGGGTGTTTCAAAAAGATGTCGCCAAACGTTAGGAGGTTATAGCGGTCAATGCGGTATAAAATTTTTGCATATAAAACGCCTAGTCAAAAATGAGCTGTTTGGCCTCTCGCCTCTGAAGTCAATTTTGTCTAAAAACGTAATTCTGTCTTGTTCACATTAAAAAAACGTTGGTATTTAAAAAAAATTGTATTCCAAATAACGCAAAAAAATTACAACAAATGTTCAAAATGGCGACACCTGACTTTTTGTAAATTCTGCAAATTTATGTAACGATTACGGAGATTTTAAGTATGCAAAAATTTTTACCGCATTGACCGCTATAACCTCCTAATGTTTGACAACATTTTTTTGAAACAGCCTGTATATCGTAAAGTATTTTATTTCATACTGTCCGGTAAAATAAGCTTTCCGCCACATTTTTAATCCGGAAAGTGAGCTATTAACTGGTATCAAAGCTGGTAGGTATGTAAAACTAAAAATAAATCAGCTATTACGTCAGAGCTGGTAAGTGTAACCAAACACCTAGAAACACTTATACCGGATTGTTATTTTTGACACAACAAAACGTCAAATCAATTTTTTTTACAAATTCTCTTAAAACAGAGTAAAATAAAATGATATATTTATTACGATATACATCCTGGGGTAGTACTCTTACAGTATAATTTAAATATCTTATTTGTCCTGTAATATTTGACATGCCGGATTTTTGAGGTAAAGTACTCTTATTTGATACTGTTTCAAAATAGTTATTTATGAAATAGGTTGCGAAATGAAGTCTTTTAAGCACGCGACGTGAAATTGAAATTGTTTAACACGTCAAGTGCCTAAACACTTCTTTCGCAACGTGTTTCATACATGATTTTTTCTACAATCACCAAAAAAATTTATAATTAGAAAATGTGGCATTGTCAAAAAAAAATTGACTTTGTCAAATAACAGAATTGTAAAGTTGACGAGTAAAACATCGATCTTGTTGCCGAGTTGTTGTTTACAAACAATAATTTGCAAAAAAATGAGTGATTCCGATGATTTCTGATATCGAAAATGCAGCAGAAGCCGCTGTGAATACCCTTATACCAGAGAGATCAAAATCTCTGTAAGTACCTATTAAACAACTTCCGACAAATTTGAAATTTGATGCAAGAAGAAAAAAATTGTTACCATCACGGAAAAGACAGTTTTGGCCTATTTTTCACAAGCTTGGAAGATTGGGAACACACAGCCTCGTGTTTGCCAATTTCTTCTACGTCTTCACGTGTTGAAATTTTCACAGAGAATCAAAATTGTCAAAATATCTCGGATATCTCATCAAATGTTCAATTTTCTAATATTCATAATAATATTATAAACAATATATTGACAATTATTGCTTATAAGCTGTTTATTTAGTGTTTTTTTGGCATTATTTGTTCGGTTTCATTGAAATAAAAAATGGCGTTACATGAAATCTTTTTTAAGCACTCGCGCCTAAAATGACATTACTTTTAGGCATTTCGAAATCATAACAACAATCTAAATATTAACTTTATAATGTCGATTATAGAAAAAAATGTTTAAAATATGCATTTTGATGTTTTTGTGTTAAAAATGACAATCCGATAAGGGTTGTTTAATTACATTTACTAGCTCTTTTACCGTAATATGTAGTTCACTTTCTGGACACAAACTGAATGTGTAAATGCCCATTCACTGTTTTCGTTTTATACAGCATTTTTGTAATACATAACTTGCAACAGTAAAAATTTTCTGCTCTAAAGTTAAAATTATTTCACTCAAAATGAATAATAAAACGCAAGCTTGTCAAAGTTTCCGCTGACATTTGATGTCAAAAATCAGGATTGCCATCTGAAGAACTTTAATCAGGGCCTACTCTCATTTATTTTTTTTTGATCGCACGGTACAAACAGAAAAAATCTTAACTGAGACATCCAATATTGCAAAAATCCAATTTCCTAATGAAATAACCAATTTTTTCTAGTGAAACTATTATATTATATCATTAAAATTTTACAATAAAAGTTAAAATTTCCACTTTTAAAAATTTGTTTTGCTTCAAATACATTTACTTTACCGGTAATATGTTTTATTTAAAAAGTAAAGCCAGTATTCTACTGGAAATTTGAACAATAAGCAGATGTCGGTCTAAAATTACTAAGTAACTAAATTTATAAATTTTGTACATTAGGTCACTCTGTTTACTTTTTATTATGTGAGCCTTTTTGTACCCACTGATTGTCATAAAATCCCATTATGTGCAAAACAAGTAATGTTTTTATTATTATTATTAGCTATTATTGTTATTTTATTTTATTTATCACTTACTTAATTAAGTTTTATGATAAGCATTTGAGAAGCCGTTACTATAATTACTAATAATATTTGGATTTTGGATTTTGTGACATTAGTATGTATAATTATTATTATCCAGTATTATTACTTGTAGAAGTCATAGTAAAATAGAAAAAAAGTTTAATTAGAAAGCTGTTCAAAAAAATATATCTATTGACTAACCAGAGTTTTTTTTCATTCAAGATATTTTTGAAATTTTCTAAGAGAAAATACTTTAACTTGGCTTAATAAAAATTCTACAATCAGCAAAGTCCCTATAAGTAAATCTTCCCAAAAAGCTCGTAGAAAAACTAGACAAAAAGCTTTTTTATAAACGCATGCATACTCAAAGATCAAGTCCGATTTCCAGAGTGACCGAATAAATCTCGTCACTAAAAAGCATATTTCGCGTCTAAATCTGGTATCAGCCTCGTTTTATTATCCCACCGGCAGTATTTTAAGAGGCATAAGCTACGATCTGCCGACACATTTTTCACGCTTTCTGCTGTCGCGCTTACTCCCATAATTTATAGTTGTGCGGTCCGATAGTGGACGCTCGGCTAGCAGGGGGCCACGCTGGCGGGTGTTCGCGCGAAGAAGTAGCCTGTGCGAGGCCCCCACAGGGCTCATCTCGCCACCCCGACACTATTAATGGGTTTATTAAAAGACTTTCTCATTGCGGACATTTCTCAAACTGCCACCGATGCAGAGAGCGCAAATGCTAAAGATTTTATTTATTTATTTAATTTTTTGTTGATTTTTTGAAGAGGGATTTGAGCTGTCAAAAGGACGTATTGTGGTCGTGTCCAAGACACTCAAAGAGTTAAAATATTCACATGTCACCTTCGAAAGAATGCCATTCTCGGAGATTCATTCATCTCGGACTGTGTCATCGAGAAAAGTCACTTTTGAATTGAGATTGATTGAGTTTGTTTTCTTTGGATTTTAAAATTTGATGCATCGTAATCGGATGCGAGACAAAAGAAATTTGTTTAATAAATTCAGTATCAGTTCGTTGTGATTTTACTTATCATACAATACTAATTTGTCGTCACCTCGATTTTGATGCGTCAGATGAAATATTTATATCATAGGGTAAGTTCGGGAAAAACAGCTTGCAGTGTGAAAAACATTCCCGAAGCTACTCTACCATTATTTATTTGTTGAATTTCTCCAACGAATACCGGTTTGTTTTATGACACGATAATTTCTTGTGTTTTATGAGAAAATAAATCATTTTAGTACCTGGTTATCTTGTTAACGGATAATCGTCACTTCTATATTTTACTGCACGTGTAGTTTCTTATAAATTAATTATGAGCTTTAAGAAGTTTCTATTATTATATGCAAATCACACATGAATCTGTTTTAAATTCAAGAAACACGAATATTTCCAACGGCTACTGCCTTTATGCACTCTTATTCAATTTTGAAGTGTTTATGTTCGTTGAAAAAATGAAATAATAAGTAGTACGATTTTTTTAAGAGTAGAAGCCGGAAACGCCACTTATGGGTTATAAAAGTGGCCGCACCTCCGAAATTCATATATTATAATTTATTTTTATGTCCATTGTATCTTAACATTCATAATGCTATTATAGCTTGTAGGAGACTTTTATTTCTAGGAGGTAATTTATTATCGTAAACCTACTTAACTGAGGGATAACATTCGATCAAAAAATTTAAAAAAGCTGGTTAAAAATTAGTAGGTGAGTGGTAAAACCTTCACTCAATAACGGGAAAACTCAGTTTCAATAAAAAGTATTTGTATATACAGAGTCGCCAGAACTCGCGCCCCAAAGAAAAAAAAAGCCAAGGTCTTTAAAACTTTAAAATTAAGTTGGCAACATTAAAAAACAAAGACACAAAATCTTATGATAAATGGACAACTTTCTTATCAAGAATGAGTTGTGTTAGTAATAATAATGTTTCTACCTTTAGTTTTTTTGTAGTTCTTATATTGACGTTTGAGACTTCAAATTTCAATAGAATTTTAAAGAGAAATATAACCTACAATTTTGCTTAATATACAGTGTTGCAAACACCTCCAAATATGAAAATGCTCTTAATTCTGTGGCCAACTCAAACAACTCTACATTTTTCAGTACTATCAAATGATCCTCGTTACTAACATAATCTTAAAGTCATACAACGCATAAAATTGGTAGCAGATTTTTTCAAAGATGTTTCCGTTTTTATTAACAATTTTATTAAAACATTTGTTGATTTCATCCAAAGAGTGTAAAATCAGACTGTAAATCTCAACCATTTTTTTTATTCCTCTCGTTAAATAAAATACCTACTATTTTTTTAAAATATTTTTTTAATATGTTGTATAAACTTGAGAAATCGCAAAGCCAGAAAATAATGAATGTTTCATTTCGACTTGTTAGCTCAATATGTATTTAAAAAAAATCGTTGAACCGAAGTAGAAAATAGGAAAATGAGAGATTCTACATATAGGTACCTACTTAGTATTTTGTTCTAGATATACTATGTTCTTCCTAAAATTAATGTTTTGTAGGGAAAACACAAGAAAAATTAATATTTTGAAACTTAGAAGGTAGTTTTTCAGTGAACGTTTTTGACAATGATAACAATAGATAAGAAAGGGTAGAGATTCTTAATCACCAAACAAAGAAGTTTGATGCGACTTTTTTGTTAACAACAGAATATTAAGTTTCTATTCTATACCTACATATGAAAAAAAAGTTTGAAGAGTTTAGACAAATTTCTACTTTGATTTATTTATTTTATATGGCATAAATAAACTTAATTTAAAGCTTTAATTGCTTTTTAACATAGATATGTAGATATTATTTTGTGAAATATTATATTTTATCTATTCTTCCTTCCGTCCTTAAAATTGTTCATAAGTTACTGCTTTAATAATAATCATTATTAAGTGAAGCAGAATAGGTGTTGTAAAAAACAAATACAACTTTAAAGAAAAAAGAAATAAAAAAGTAAGATAGATTCAAGAATAGTTTCCTATCTGAAAATTATTGTTTTAATAATCTTTTTTTGTCAAAAATTATTGTTCATTAGGTACATTAAAAAATAATGAGAGAATAAAAATAAATAAATAAAATAACAAAAACTGGGCCTTGATACCCGAACTTACCCTATATTTTATTAAACAGATTACTGTTATTAATAAAGAAATTGAAAAATAGAAGTTTACAAAAAGAATAACTGTAAGTATATCTTTTAAAAAATAAAAAGAGAAAAAATAATAAGACAGTCCAAGAAAACTTCCACACAATTGTTTCTACATTTAACAAATTTTCCTTCAACAACTTTCAGTAAATTTCATTAATAAAAAAATTAATAAAACCTTTATATTTATTAAATTTAATTCTACAAATGGTTGTTTTTGACGTTATTATAAAAATTTTTCTAATTTTTATATAAGTATGAGGGTATATTTTGTATTTTATAAACTTTATAATTACAAAAGTAATTTAAAGCTTTAACAGTTAAGTATTACTTATTCTTCCTTTCTTATATAATTGTTGTTCATAATTTGCTTTTATGCTATTTTTCAGTTATCTGCTGGTGTAGCAGGATAAAAAAAAGTAAAAAGTAAAATTGAGTTAAATGAAAAATAATTGCCTATACTTATCTAAAAATTCATCTTTTTAATTAATCAAAAGACATAAGCTTAATTTTTATTGAAAAATAATCAAACAATAAAAAAATTATATTAAACAAAAAAGGAAAATAGGTCTCATTATTTTCGAACTTACCCTATTTTATAAAATAATAATAATTTATTTACCCAGCTTTGTCCGACGGCTAAAATCTTGAAAATATAAGTATAACAAATTGTAATAATAATAAATTATTATTTTTCTTAAATAATAAAATAATGAGCAATAAAAGATACAAATTATTCATTAATTAATATGTAAAGTATACAAAGTATACAATTTTACCTGACACATACTTTGTTTATCCAAATAGGTATTTTTATAGGTATTAATTATTTAATTAGCTGAAACCAGTGTCTATTTTAATATTTTTGTTAAATATAACTATTTTATTTATTTACCCCATTTACAATAAAAAATAAATAAACAACCCAACCCTCTTATCATTAAAAAGTCAATGATTTCTTAAATGCATAATCCGTACTTGACATTTAAAAAAATTACATAGGTACAACCTCTTCAAAACTTTTGTAAAGCATTAGAGAGAATTATTATAACAACTTTTACAAAATTTTGGATCAGATTAATTAACCAAGAGTTGCTGTAACTTTATTTCTGAATGTCAATTACATATGATGACTTTTTGATGCATGTTGTATAGAAAACAAAGTGTGCAAGTATTGCGTTCATTATAACTAGATCCATTGTTGGATTAAACTTAAATAAAGATTATAAGACAATTAAATCTACTTTAATACAATAATGTTTTGCGAGTTTTTCGAAACGTCTTTACCTTCATTTTCAAAAATCTCTTTTTCCAGGTGTCCTTCAGCCCTCCAGTGCGCACATAAGTCTCAAAATATTGCACAAAAAATTTGCAAGTGTTTAAAAAGTCCCATTTCACCACCACACTGTTTCCTCACCCAGCCCCAAAAAACCGTCAAGCAGGGTCCAAACCTCCACAATAAATTTTGAAATCAACAAGAAGCATACTCTTCGATGTTACCAATGCAAGCGTGCGCAAGTGACTGCCCAGTCTGCCCGGAACTTGCTACTAGAAATCCGATGCTTGTAGCTATCCTCTTATTGGTCGATTGTGAAAACCGCCGGCGTAGTTTGTCCTGAAATCGGGCGGGTTTTCAGACGCAAGACCCGCCTTACCATATAATATTCAATATGATCGTTTGCGGTTGCTTTTTGTTTGCTGGGGAAAAGGTAATGGCATTGTGAAATGTGACATCGCGCGCAAGACTGCCCTTATAACGGCGAACGAGGCGTTTTTGATAGTACCAGGAGATGGTTATTTCAGAGTTTGAACAGTTGTCTCAGTTTCAACGGCGATAAATTTCATTGAGTTTTGTAATTATAGCGAGTGTCATATTAGAGTTTGAAAACGTGTTTGATTTTGCCACCGGCGTTGTGATAATAAACGTCAAAACTGATTTAGCACTGGGACTACAATGGAAGTGGAGCTATTGGAATGCAAATTATTTTTGTGTTTGGAAGCAGACAAGTCGATGCTGTCTCTTGATACTTTATGAATATCATATAAAAAAATGCAATCAACGATGGAAGAAATAATATATATTTTCCAAACAATTTTATTACCAGAGGTGGTTTTTAACTATTATACTACTATAATATAATACGTTGAAAATTACAATAACGAGAAAAAAACAAAAATGTATGTGGAACGAAAAAAGCAAAAATAAAAACACAAAAGCTGCAACACGAGAAAACTACGACCATAATACTTTAAGAACATTGTTATAATAAAATAATATAAATAATATGATATAAATATAAACTTATGCTGTGACAAAATGAACATTGTGAAACAGTTTTCAGACATAAAATATTTTACAACCACTAGCAAGGGATTCATTATTATTCTTTTGATTTTTCAGTTTTTACAACTTTTGTCAGATCTGCCACCAAATTGTGTTTCAAAATTCTGAAAGTTTGAATTTTTCTTCCTAATAAATCATAAGTTTAAATTCAAATTTAAAAATTCAAGTAAATTTATAAATCGTATCTATACCTACCTATCAATTTCTGAATAAAACGCACCCATTTAAAGGGTGATACTCTTCACTTCTTTCTTTTTCTTTTCTTAATATTGAATATTGGTTTCACTTTCTGTGTCAGCATTGTAAAAAATTGTGTTGGTCTTCTTTTCCAAATTAATACTTTATTTTTGCACCATAAACCATATTATTTTTTAACCAAGAAACAATGAACGTTTGGAAACCTGATTTATCACTATTACAAGAAATAAAATATTTCACAACCAGCAGTAAAAAAGTCATTATTCTTTTCACTTTCCATAACTTCCCTTACATAATAATTATATAGGTAACAGACCTGCACCACCTGTGAAATTGTATTAAGTAGGTAGATATAGAACTAGGTAATTACTAAAATCTCATCAATTTAGTTACAAGTAAATAAAAAAATGTTGTTATTGCTGTTCCTAGGTAGGTAGGTATACTTACCTGATTATATTTTTAAGTTTTATTAAATTATATATCGATTTTTTGATTCAATGACAAAAATATTGAAGCAGTGGTACCCAACCTTTAAAATGCAGTAAGCAGACCACCAAGGCAAAAGTATGATTTGTCGTATGGACCCCCTTATAAAATATACAAAAATTTCTTTTTAAAATGACTCTCGTTTTATTTCACGCACTATTTTCGAGAAAAAACAAGATTTTCTTAAACTGTGTAGCGACAGTAATTTCAAAAACCAACCCACGCAGTGAGTTTTTTTTTATGTAAAATCGAGTTATCGCTCCTTTAGGAAGCATTTTCAGACATAGATTCATAGAAACTTTTTTTCTCATATTGATCTAAGGAACGATTTCAAAATCTTTTAACGATTTTTTCGGACACCTGTAGATATATCTAACTAGAAATAATTAGTATATTGGGTGTTAAAATGCCATTATCGCTCATTGTTTAGTTATATTTTTATTTTGAATGATGAATTCGCAGACCCACTTTTGATGTCAAAAATGTCACACGGACCACCGATTGAGAACCATAAAGTATATAGGTACTCCTCTAGGTATAGGAATGGTTCGTTTACAATCGAATTTTCATGGATAGCTTTGACGCCAAATTAAAAGAAAAACACCCGATATATCAAACAATCAATGTTCTAAACAAAAATTCACTATTGAAATTGTTGAGTTTTTACATGATATGTAGGATATAGTATTGAAGTTGCCACATATTGAAAACATAAATTTTGAAAATACCTAGACATCAAAATTATGCATAACAAAGTAGCATTAATGATTCCAAAGATATGAGTTACCTAACTAACACATCCATTTTTTGGCATATCCAACTTAAACAATTCTAAGGATTTAAACTTTTTTTTTAAAGTGAACCTTTATAGGCAAATTAATAATGAAGAGCCGACAATTTATTCAAAAGACATTTTTCTCCCCTTCTTTTAGACAAAAGACATAAAAAAATTATAAAAAGCATAATAAAATAACAAAATAGCATTAATGATGCCAAAGATATGAGTTACCTAACTAACACATCCGTTTTTTGGCATACCCAACTTAAACAATTCTAAGAATTTAAACTTTTTTTTAAATTGAACCTTTATAGGCAAATTAATAATGAAGAGCCTAAAATTTATTCAAAAGATATTTTTCTCCCCTTCTTTTAGACAAAAGACATAAAAAAATGATAAAAAGACATCTTATTATTGGATTATTTAAACACTTTCATAGACAACATATTCAAGATTCTGATTTCCATTTAGGTATGTCTTAAAAATATGTGTGAGGTACAACTGTGGTAGGTAGGTATCGTAATCTTATTGCAGGTAATTTATGATACGACCGATTTTGACTCAATGTCACAATGATCACAAAATATATTACCAAAATACGATACTTTGTAAAAACTGAACTTCTCAAAATAAATAGCGTTTGAAGTATAAAGGCAGAATTTTTGGGTTTTGAAACAGTTATTAAAAGATCCTGAAAAAAGGTTTTGTTCACTTTTTCAACAGAAATCCCAAAAATTAAAATTGCGATATAAATGTTAACAGTTAATCTGAGGAAAGTCGAGTTTTTTGGGGCCTGCCCCTGATGCCCAGCCCGTCACAGCGGAACGAATCCTTTTCCTATCCAAACACCTCACCAACCTTCCGTAAAATATGAATGAAACTGTTCTTTACCTGTTCTTTCATACCCCCCAACCGAGTCACAATTTGTTCTCTCGGGATTTAAAAAATAAAATTGTATAACAGGACACAGAACTGAATTGATAATCCAACCACGCTTCATTATCCTCTGAAATTCAGGAACTATCGGAGATAATTCGAGCGAAAGCGACACGCGACTTCAGGAAATGTTACATTAACTATGAATTAATAAAGCCCATACTATTTACGTTACACTTGATTTATCGTCGCGCACTTGCCTCCCACTAAGCGTATACAGAGTGTTTAACAAGGCGAAATACGTATGACACGCGTCGTCATGAGAAACTTGAAGAGGGTTGCGGACAACAATAAATTGAAATCGGATTTAATTCTGTGTGACTGTTGGAGAGTCAAAAAACTCATTTCAACTTATTAATGAATTCTCAGAATTGTGCAATCCGTTTTGTTTCTAATTATTTTAATCGATTAACAACAATTGTTGTTCCCAACGTTTCAACTTGTTTTATAATTGCACACAATAACCGCTAATTGCGTGCATGTGAAAATATAACAAATGTAACCACCGATTTAAACAAATGTGAGATACCTAAATAATATTTGTGAAATGGATTTATCCAGTGGAGTTACAACAAAGTTCTAAGTATATTTGACTGGTTTACAAAACATTTAATTCAATTGTGAAATAAATTTACTAAATTCTGTAAATCAGCCCCAAGCATGGGCGCCGACTACATGTTTCTAATCATTTTTTAGTAACGTTGCATTCTTCTTCTAAAATCACTTTTACTGTCATAAATGTGTTAAATTTTCTATTTTTCTATTTTTCCCTTGAGAAAATGGGTCAAATTCATCGTTTATGTTATTTTATTTTGTTTTTCCATTTTTGAAATTAATTCAAAATTAAGCTTTTCAGTGAAAAACTCTTATTCTTATTATCTCAAATACTTTAAAACGACAAAACATTCTATATAAACTTGTAGGTATACAGGATGCGCTAGAACTCGCGCCTCAGAGAAAAATTTCAAGTAAGATAAGACAATACCAGGAACATGAAAATGTTTAAAAAATTCTATTTTTCAAAAAATTTTGACATTTATTTTTTGACATTTAACATTTTTTATGTCTATTTAACGATACTGATGTTCTTGTATATGTTTTTTCAGAATTATTTAGTAAAGGTACAAAAATTTTGCCTATAAAAGCCACAAATAACATTAAAAAGAGTTAGATTTTAGGATACAGCTTCCTTGATTCCCCTTCTAATAGCCTGTAGCAAAAAAACTTAAAAAATCATTTTTCCAACAGAAATAAATCGAGTCAAAGTGCAAAATTTAATCTCTCATAACTTCGAAATTTTTATAGACACTATTTTTTAACATTTTTTTCCATATTCCTGGGATCTTACCTTATATGGCATTTTCTCTGAGGCGCGAGTTCTGGCGCACCCTGTATACTATTCTAAAAAACTTTGAGAAAAAACAAACTTATTAATTTTTTTAATGATTTTTGAAAAATTGTAGCTCAATTAAAATGGTCGTATCTAGATTTTAAAAAAGCTTCAAGATTCTAGTCTTAAGATCTTTTGTCAAAAAATTTTCGAAGCCACGCTTATTACCTATGTAATCCTAAGAAATAGCGCGGAAAAAAAAATTTTTTTGGTCTACAGACTTGGGAAAATTTTTCTTATAGTTAAATCAATGCATGGACCGGATATCTTGTTCATTAAATTTCAATTTACTTTTTTTATGTTGTCTCTACGTCAATTTGCCGCTGAGATAATTGACTTTTGATCAAAAAAGTTCTTCTTATCTTTGATGATCAATATCTCAGCAAGCAATGACCGCACAGAGCAACTCGGCAGTAGCAACTCAATATGGTTAAAATATTTTTTTAATCTCGTCATATTTAATTAATTCCGTCATCTCAAAGACTATAAAAATTTAATAAATTAAATATTTCGCTACTCTCTGCAGTCTTCCTTTTTTATAAAATTCTTTTTATTTATACAGTTTATTAAACATAAATTGTTCAAAACAAATTGAATTTGAAAAGGATGACACAAGAAACGTTGAATTTTCAAACAAATATTTTGTCTAAACAACGTCAGAAATAAATTATAAAAGCCCTATACACACATAGTAATAAAAAGCTGAGAATCAAGGTAAATGTCATTTTTTCAACTTGCAAAGTTCTTAAACATCAACCGGAGTTAATCCCCAACACGTTTGTCAAATCATAGTTCAGTTTCGAATTCAATATTATATAAAAAATGCTACATGAAAATATTAAACTTAAAAAAACGTTAGCTGATGATCGAATATTTCGATTCGTTTAAAAATATCCGTGGAAAGTTTTGCCGATTCGAATCCGAATAAATCAACATAACGAAGTGTGGAAAGTCCGGAGTTAGGGTTCGGTAGTGTTTGCAACACAGGATGGAGCGTCGTCATGACAACGCCAAACAGATACTCCGGACTCCGGGAGGTGGATGGGAGGTGTTTTAGGGCTCCGTAAGCTTTGAGTTTACAATCAGCTCCGGAAACAAGCGTCTGAGACGCCCGGAGTCAGCAATCACAGACTGCTTACAAAGGCGAATGTTTCCGGATTATGCGATCGTGATTATTATATCATTTATTTTATTCATAAGTTTCGATCAACCTCCCAACCGTATCCTTGGTATATACAGATCCAATTAAAAAGTCTTGTTGGTTCTAAATAAATGAATTGGCCGATGGCTATTTCCGTCTGCTACTTGGCCATAGCCGTCGTCGGTAATTTATATTGCTTTGCATTTCATTATAGAGAATTAACCCCCCTGTCACTCATTATAGTATCCCAATAAAATCGTTATGATTTCATATGAGATGGTGCAATATCGCGATGGTATTTTAATATGGGCGAATGGGCCGTTATGTGCGGTAGATTACTCAAAGACTGGCGGTATGATTTAAATGCCATCATATTTATATTTATTTCGTAAATTATTTTTTATTTATTTTAATGAGTCGCTGCTACAGCCACTGAACCTTTTAATTGTTATTGTTTATTCGAGAAAACTGAACGGTGGCTAACATGATGGTATTACTTAACGACTCGATTTACCCTAAAGCACAAACAAATTAATAACCAGTCGGTTGGGAGCATGTTTATGTAATGTAATACACGATTAATATTCCTTCATGCTTTGAGAATTTCTTTTGTGGCCTTTTATAGACCGAGAAAACCATTTTTATTGTGAAACGAAGTCATTGGCGTGACAATAACGCTAAAGGCCTGTATATCTGTTTTTTGGCCAGCCTATAAACAGCCTCTCCCGTCATTCTTGCGAAATTATTTTTTAAAACTTTCCATATTTTGTGTAATAGTGAATTCTTGCTGAAAGAGGAAAAAAAAAACAATAAAAGAAGATTTCTAGAGTGAGAAAACTACAGAGTGGTTATAAATGATTTTCATCTAGCCAGCTTTGGAATTTTTTTGCATGTAACTTTATTTGTGCCGCTCTACTTTTTTGAAAGCTCTAGTTCTGTCATTAGTGTCACTTATTAATTAATAATAAATTGTTGTTAATTAAATTTTTATTGTTTCAACTAATTTCCAATAATAATTGATAATAATGTATACTTTGGAAAAAAACAAGTTTATAATTGAAGTCTATTTTCGAAGTGGACGCTTAGTAAACGGCGATTTTTTAATTTTGAGTTACAACAAGTAGGTACCCCTATTTTCGTAAAGCGGCATTTTTTATTTTACATGGAAAATTCACAGCTGGCTAGATGAAAATCATTTATAACCACTCTGTATAAGCCTAACAAACTATCGAGCGATCAAGATAATTTGTAATGGAGTCATCTTTGCATCCGAGAAACGTATGTCTAACTGCACGTAAAACGGCAAAATGGGCTGGAATTAGTTGCCGACGTATAATAATACGAGTAGGACCGTTTTTTTTGGAAGATAAATTATAAATTTAGTTATTTTAATCATCACCTTTTTGATCATGCTATTTTACCTTTCGACTTGTCATTTTACAGACATACGTTTTCGGATCCAAGGATGTCTCGATTACAAATTATCTTGATCGTTCGATATAAACACAACCAGTAATCATTATTTCATAAAAAATGGAACTTGTCACTATGTCACTACATATTCTACATTGAAAAATAACACTAATAAAAAATTAAAAAATATAAAAATATCCAGTTTTCCTACGCACGCCACTGATAATAGTAATAATAAAGTAATTGCTATATAATAAGCGCTACCGAGCCCATTGCGCAACCGCTGCGATCAGCTGTGTGATTGTGGTCGTCGCAAGGCGTCGCCGTCGCGTTTTCGGGTCCAAGTTAGCTTATTATCCGCAAATTCATACTCACTAATTAATGAAAAATAAAGCAAATGATTTCACATGTATTTATGTAAAAAAATGAATACGCAACATCGTAGTAACTCTAATAATTATTTATATCAAAATCTGGCACGCCTCTGCCTTTAGCCGAATGCACTCCTGTAACATCAATCTGCCGCAGTCTGGCTATTAATGCCTCACAAAGTCTGTAAAATTTTATGAAAATAACTCAAGTGGTTTCGAAGGAATTAATGGATTATGATTTGTATTATAAAACTTTATCACTCTGTACATCTGTTTGTTAGTTATATGTGAATCACCCTTTAAAACATTTACTGTCTACTATTCTAGATCGAAAGCTTCCTCATTTTCAAAAATTTAAAAAGTTTTAGTTTCTACTTTCAAAGTCTATTAGGTACAATTGCGGACATGAAATTTTGGACATCAAATTTCAAAAAATGTTAATAAAGGCCACGCTTTATGGTCATTATAATTGACGTTTGAAAGTAAAATTTGAAAGTTTTAGTTGAAATTTATTTTAAGCGTCAATACAATAATGACTAAATACTTATTAGTTTCTTCAGTTTTCTTTGGTTTCGTTTTTTTTGCATTTTACGTTTTTTATAGGTATAGTTCAATAAATTATTTTAACTTATTCTCATTTTTTTCTCTAGCTGTCAGGTGAAAAATAACAAAAGTCGAAAGTGAGGTTAGTTACATACACTGTGTCAATTTTAAAACTTGCAATCGGCAATATCAATCAACTGAAAAAGTTATTGAAAATCACTCAGAATCGTTTTGGTGGTTCCTAAGAGGAACCTAAATGACAAAAAATAAAAATTTAAAGTCTTTGTTTTTGAATAGTTGAAAAAACAGCTTTACTAAATAGGCTGTTGTATGATATTTTTTAAAAGCGCTTGTTATGAGCTTTCCAACGATGTATCACAAGTAGGGTAGTGCCATTTAAAATTTTCAACTTGAGGAGGCTGCGGCTTCAGGGGTGGGGGAAGTGCGTCACTTACCATGTCATTTTGACCACCGAAACGGTTTTGAGTGATTCTCGATAACTTTTTCAGTTCTAGAGATATCGCCGATTGCAAGTTTTAAAATTGACACCCTGTATAAAGCCAGTTTTACTTTTATATGTCAATCGAATGACAAATCGTCCAAAATTTCGTGTCCTAAACTACACTATAAAATAACTCAATTAGCATTGTTTTATACTGGGTGTTTATAAAAATTAATGCGACACTCGCACCTAATTATTTTTGCATCTCAATAAAAATTCTAATGTTTCTAAGACTATTTTGACTTTTAAAATCTATACCTACCCACAGCCAAGTCTACTTTTAATAAAAAGAAAAACCCATTCAAGAGAAAGAAATTACCCTCCTTAAGTTACTTGTTTCTTTAACGTATCTATTATAACATGCAGTTAATTAAATTTCTCATCAAAATAATTTGTGATTCTGAAATTAAATTGGCAACATTGAATAATGTAAAGACACATAAGTTACTTTGTACCTAACTGTAACAAGTGATTGTGAATTTTGCCTTAAATTTGGTTATCTTAATTTGACAACACTGATTAACGCACAAATTTATAGTAAATTTTCCTATAATGGTATACAGGATGTCAGAACTCGCGCCCTAGAGAAAAATTTCAAGTAAGATAAGGTACTAGGAACATGGAAGAAATGTTTAAAAAATTCTATCTGACAAAAAATTTTGACATTTATTTTTTGACTTCTGACATTTTTTAAGTCTATTTAATGATACTGATGAATGTTTTTTTTTATAATAATTTAGTAAAGGTTAAAAAATTTTGCCAATAAAAGCCACAAATAACATTAAATTTAGGATACAGCTTCCTTGTTTCCTCTTCTAATAGCCTGTAGCAAGAAAACTTGGGAAATTATTTTTCTAACAGAAATAAATAGAGTCAAAGTGCAAAATTTAAACTCTCATAACTTCGAAATTCTTAACATTTTTTTACGTGTTCCTGGTATCTTACCTTACATGGATTTTTTCTCTAGGGCGCGAGTTCTGGCGCACTCTGTATACAGGGTGAGTCTTCACTTATACGCATAAACTTAGGGAATGAAAGATTATGTACTTATGATCAATAATGAGTATAAAAATAAAAAATAAGTTTATATTAATATTGACGAATGTCAATAAAAAATACCACCTAACTGCACCTAAAAAAAAAGAAAATCGATTCACTTAGCTTGACAGGCCTGGCGTAAATAAATGTAATGTCGGCACTGATGTCAATATCACTGGTGTACGAGTATAATGCCGCCAGCTAAAACTACCAGGGTTGTCAAGAGATTTTTTGTCGTTAGTTAACTTTTCTGTTTACATTTCAATGTGTTGTCAATTTAATTTCAAAGTCGCGTGTTGTCCAGAAATTTAATTAAACGCAAAAGAAAATGAAAAAGCAAGAAGAATACATGTAAAACGTCAAACATAAAAAAGAGGAGATAATTACCTATAAGTTTCTGGTTGTACCAACCTTAAACACTAAAACTGACCCCTTTCTCGAGAAATTTTTTAGAAAATTTTATAGGTATTTGAAAATATGACTTTTTATAATAGTTTTCGATGGATTTCGTCGCCTTTTGGTCATGATGTCGCCACTCTATTAAGCATTTAAGCCTGATCAAAGCACGCGTCATGCCAACATTCACAAACGTAACTCTCCCACGACACTTCCGCTATCTAGTTCTCATTCAACCCGCGTAAGTCCTGCAGCGCTGCGGTCGACTCTGTATTGTTGCCAATCACTGAATTCATCACATTAGCATCGCTGCCGGCGACGCTTTCTTTCTTCCTGCTATTCCCTGCTACTGCAACCGGAAATGCGATTCAAGCGACTTTTTTAACATGCAAATATGTGTGTGGCAGCAATTTGAAATCATATCGTGGAAAAAGACCCCCCCGAATATCTAATCAAGAATCAGGAGATTTACATGATTTTTTCTAATTCCAATTCGGAAAATTGAAAAAATAGTCTCTGTGTGTGCTTTTTTATTTAATGAGCTGTTTCCTCTACTAAAGCGGCTGTCTCTTCTAAGAATATTAATTAATAATAAATTTTAATAAAAGGCACAATAAAGGATGATCGAAAAGGCAGTTATGAATGATTTGCGGCCGAAGAACCTCTGGGCGGATCCAACGGCCCCAGTTCAAGCGTCTGCATCTACAAATTTATTACAAGAGAGCAATTAAAACACTTATTGGTACTTTTTCGGTGTCCATTCTTCCAATTAAAAATTGAAATTTAAATTAACATTCGTTTCCCAATTTCGTTCAAAATGTAAAAATTATTTTTCATAAATAATAAAACGCGTAACAATATTACATTACCATTTTAAAAAGAATTTCTGAAATATCTCTTACATAATGAGTTAATAAAAATGCATAAGTTTACAAATGGGCTCTTAAAACAAACAGGAAGATACAAATATTAGCTTTTGACTTTTTAATAAAATAGATCGTCGGAGCTGTCCACTTAGACAAGAATTATGTGAAGGGTCCTCGATAGAACTATCTCTTCCTTAAACCATGTGTTTCAATTAACTTTTGATGATATGGAAAATTAACACGATGTTTGAATGGTTTTAATGACAATTGATTGAATTTTTTGAAATCTGAAGCAGGTGCAAAACCCCGCTTCCAGATCTTATCACTAAAGCACGTGTTTTTGACTCAAATTCACTCAACGATGAAGTATTGAAAGCGATATGTGGGGGTTAATCTCTACGGAACAATGATTGAGAAATTAAAGCAAGGGTGACTGAAATTACAATGACTCTTATTTTGTTTCAGACGGAGATAATTGCAGGATTACAGCAAGAAATAAAACTCGGTGACCTTTCACTTGCAGTTTTTTCATTGATATAAAATTTTCTTTCACAATGTAATGATTTAGCAGATGTTATTATACCGTTCAATGTATTAATCCGCAATCTCTCGTTTAAGTATCGTAAAGTGTCTTTACTTCGATGATAATTACGTTTAATTATCTTTAACTGAAAGAACAGTTGACAGATGTTACGACTAGTAGCAACAATTTCTGAAATAAAAATTATTTATGATGTTATTGCGCATTTACTGTTAGTTTCTACTAACACACAAACTCAATGCAAAATTGTAAAAAAAAGTGTGTTTGCAACATATTTGGTGAACTTGCGCAAGAAAATGCCGTTAATCATGCCGACTTGGGTTAAAACACGTGCCATAAATTACTCGTAAATGAAACGAGAATAAAACAGAAGTCTTTATAACTCATCAAGTCTTCAGTTTTGATTTATGTCCGAAGGCCAACCTCCCTTTTAAAAGCTGGCGCCATTTTTCCATCAATAAAGCTCATCGTCGGTGAAATCTCTTTGTGAGTAAGATTGTAATAAAAAATCGACGTATCATCATCATATACGTTATGCAAAACGGCTCATCTGTTCGATTCTGGTCTGAATAAATTCGGTGTGGTGTCTGTTGATAATTGGATCGCATTTTAAGCAGAAGCTCATCTCGACCGCCTCGACCATGTGGTGTGAACTGAATAAACGAACGAAATCCATGAATATGCAACGTGTATTTTACTGATCACATAAAACAGCCCTGGAAAAGTGGGCTGAATGTAACAGGATTACGGTTCACATTCGTATTCAAGAGCCCGACGCGAAATCAGACCGAAATATTCTATATTCGTACAGATACTCTCTCGGCATGCCTTTCCACGGAGACTACAAATTTTCAGATTTTATTTATACCGAGATGAACGGCTAACATAATACTGATAATAGAATTTGGCAGACACGAGAGAAATAATTTCATTTCGGAGAGAAAGCTTACCGTTATAACAGCACTTTTTTCCAAATGCTGCTTGTTAAATGTTTATGAAACGCAGAAATGCTCATGAAAGTTTTTACTACCAATATAGATACATTGTCAAGTTATAAGCGCTTAAATGCTCTCTTAAAAGTGAATGTTTACACAAGCAATTAGGCTCAAAAATCGTAATTTCTTCTCGCACATCCAAAACCGAAAACAAGTGTGTTTGCAAAATCTGGTAAATTAAAGACAATGGATAACTTATTGTTAAGTTGTCTTTGACAAGTCAAAATTATTTTCATTCGAGATAAAATCTTGAAAAAATACAAGATGATTCAAAAGTGACGGATCATCTCTTAGGTGGTTATAAAGGACAAAAAATTGTTGAACCTTTTTTCACGAAATATAGCTCTTCAAAAATTTGAGTTAAGTTCTTGAGTTAAGTTTTTGGCCGTTCAGATCATGTTTTCTTGAGTTTAGTTAGCGAAACCGGCAGATCTTGTAACACTGAACAGATACGTGTTGAAAAAAAATCACCAATTTTTGTCTTATGGTGTATAGAAAACATTTAGCAAATTAGCAAGATCATCAACAATAAATTAAATCCGAAAACATCGGATGCCTATACAGAGTGTTTCACACAACTTTAGGAGGCTTGCGCCTAATGTTCGCACCTAAATATACAAAACTCACAAAACACTAGATACAAACAATAGACATTTAATTATTTAAATTTTGGAAACCCATGACAGTAGTTGTCAAACTAATCACTGTTTCATTAATAGTCATAAACTGCAGTTTTTCAGAAACAATTATCATTTGTTCTATCAAAAGACGGCATGAATATGATTCTAGTTTATCCATCTTAATCACTAACTAACTAAAAATGTTGTAATTTTTGAAAGGATGAACAAACTAGTGAAGATTATCCAATTTTTCAAAATTTGTAATCGAGTTTGTATCGGAATATGTATTATTGATTGCATCTTACAGGCGCAGGCCTCGTAAAATTATGTGAAACACCCTGTATAATAATAGGTATGAAAATTGACAGTTTTGTTTTTTTTTCTCAAAAATATGAATTCATTTTTGTGCTTAGCTGAAAGTCTTTTATCACCATTCGAGAATTGGTCCGACACTTTTGAATCACCCGGTATTAAAAACGTAACACTGGTTTTGCAGCAAAAGTAGGAAATGAATTCAAGCGTTTAAGGGGCCAATTGTGAGAAAATCGGGTAAGAATTACCCAAATTTTTACGGAAAATGGCTTCAAATGAGGCCTAGTTTAAAACGAATCTGTTTTTGTACACACAAAATTTACAAAAGTTGCTTACAGTTTTATCATTTTCTCGCCAAGACAATGACATTGCAAATCAGAACTATCTGCGAACAAGAACCACTTGATAATTCACAAAAACTTCCGTAAATTGGTCTACTTGCACCAACATGAGCGCCATCTTTTGAGAATCGGGCCCCTCTTAAAGTGTTGTTAAAAGACAAGAGCCCAAAAAATTAATTTCGTGCAAAAACAAAAATGCGGAACTTTGGTTTCTCTCCAGTTTCTTACTTCCACTATTTTTTTTTATTTCTCTCTACTAAACATTTTACAGGGTGTCCCAAGTTTTAGAGCTGGCGCAAAATTAAATATTTCTAATTGATTAAAAAAAGTTTTTACTCGTGCAAACGATAGACGATTATATAGACTTCAATTTGATGCTTTAATATAGGGCAGTTCAGATAAGATAATGAGCCTGACGATCTGGCGATGCAACTCAAAAAAAATTACCTACATTTACGTCTTGATCTAATTTTAATTAAGATTTGCATTTGCAATCTTATCTCTGACAGTGCTTACAAGCAATTTATGTTTTATAAAAAAAAAACTGTTTCCCTGCCTTTAATGTTTCTTTCTTCCATACATTTCATATTGGGTTTACACCGAAAATACTCGATCATTCCGCGAGAACTGAGTGGGGCTAATGATCGTTCTCTGCGCTGATGTCAGAGTGACATAAGATGATAACTTGAATTCAACTTGAAAATCCTAATTTAAATTGGATCAAAGGCGCAAATGAAATTTGTTTTTTAGGTTGCATCGCCAGATCGTCAGGCTCATTGTCTCATCTAAATTGCCCTGTATTGTTCAAAATTTTTAATTTTAACCAAATATGGATTTTTTTATTTAATTAGAATCTTTTCTACATGATAAAATTCCTTGATTTTTCCTAATAGTATCAGTGAAAATTAAATAATGTAAAAGCTGAAAGATTTTGAGTAATTAACATTTTGATATTGAAAATTGGAAATTCTGGTATAATTTATGGCCAAGTTTGAGATGATGTGCATTGACAATAGAGCGGAGGCTTCACAATGTCATTGCGGATCTTTTTCTTTTGTCAAGAAATTCTGGCCTGATCACCAATTACCGTAAACTCCCCCATAAATTATTCCAACTTTCAGATTTTTCTTTCAACTTTATCATTATTCTATTTTCACAAATACTACTTATAGAAAAAATCAAAGAATTTTATCATGTAGAAAATATTCCAGTTAATTTAAAAAAAAATTCCAAATTTAATTTTTAAGGTCTCTGCCATAGGTACACTAAAAAATTTGAACAATAATAAAGCAACAAATTGAAGTCTATATAGGCAATCCTCTATCATTTACACTAGCAAAATTATTGTTTAATCAATTAGAAATATTTATTTTTGCGCCGGTCCTAAAACTTGAGACACATATATAAGATTTAATTCTTTGAAACTTTTCATCACCTGAGTTTAGATTAAAATAAAACATTGAGCTGCAAAAATTAATTTTTGAAAGGTCGGTTAGAATTTGACAAAAGCATTTTAATATGACTATGATCGATGCCACTAATCCATACATGATGGATGATAATAATGGCAACCGTAAAAAACTCATCCATGACAAATCACGTATGTCACACTAGTGAAATATTTTGTAAATGGTGCAATTTTGAAAATGTAATTAAATTTGTTTTTGTAAAAATTTACAAAAAAATATTGTTCAACCATTATAAATAAG
The DNA here is from genome assembly GCF_015345945.1 of Tribolium madens. NCBI lineage: Eukaryota > Metazoa > Arthropoda > Insecta > Coleoptera > Tenebrionidae > Tribolium > Tribolium madens. The sequence goes on from NW_025401069.1 coordinate 1,618,296, forward strand.
AAAAATAAGAATTATTAAAGTTTTTTAGCTATAAACCGGCTTATGTCATAAAAGAATGCAAAGTTCTTTTATTTCGAAATGGGTTGTTGTGCAAGCGTCCGAATTCCAGTCAATTTATTATAATTAATAATCGGACTACTCGGTATATGTTTCATCGAGTCGGTATATAAGTTATCACCCTTTAAACGTAGCGTATAAAATCTTTGTCGGCGACCCCATGACACTTTATATGATGTATTCACCGCCTTGATGTATAGCCTTTATTATATTTTCGGTTAATATTTTTTTACTATATGAAAAGGTGTTTTGTGCTTTTACTGTTGTCGTCTGTGAATAATGCGGCTGGATTTCTGGTTATTTATACTTTATAAGGTTGCCAACCGTGTAGGTGTGAAAGTGGTTGACATAAAATGGAAATTATTAACGTCAGAATGAACAAATAAAACACGAATACCGCCAATAATTTTTAATAATACGAAATTTATGCGTCCGCTCGCGACGATACTAAACATTTAACGCCTCTGATTGATAATAACTCAACATTTTTAACATCATTAGAAATAAATAGAAATAAAAATTCATTTGAAAAAGAAATATATCTCCTTTCTATAACTTTACTCACTAGTGACTAGTGGATAAAAATTCCTCACCTCAACCTTCAAATTTTGAAATATATTTACAAAAAAGGCAAATTACATTGGAAAAATGTGTATGATACAACAAAAAAACTAACCTGACTAAAATAATATTAATTAATAGTATTTTGACATTTTGACAAATTTTTAAGTCAGGTTAAAATGACAAATTACTACTTATGTTTAAACAGAAGAATTAGGAAAAAATTTTGAAGGTTCTTAAATGTTAAAAAGTAATAATTGAAATACAAAACTGTCTTCGTTAGTAGCGGATACAGGTTGGTTAATTTTAATAATAATTTCGGTGTTATTAAAAAATAAATAGCATGTATCACTATGATCTATTGAGTCATTTATCTCTTGGTTATTGAAAGATAGATGGCCAATAATTTAACTTGTTAGCGTGCATCTGTTCCTGTTGAATAAGAATACCGAACTAACAGTTCATCTAAGAATTTTTTTCTTACCAGGTGTTAATTAAAAAATTTTGCCAACACTCGTCGCTCGCCTTTCATCTTCCTCCATCGTGCAGTTGATTATAATAAAACAGTAATGCCGGCGTTGAAAATAAGAAGACTTAATAAAAAGCGAGTAACGTCAAACGAAGCGTAATTCGAACGAGAGAATTATAAAAAGAGCAAAAGCGCAATTTTACAAAAGGCCGGAACTTTCCAACCGGATAAACTGATCAGCAATTTAAATTTAGACCAGTTATTTTCATATTTTATCTTTTTCTTTACCCCAAAGTTCGAAATACATGCTAATTGATAATTACACGTACGAGTCGCATACAACTCACTTAGATTTCTTTCAAATTTAAGTGAAAAATGCTAATTCAGTTTAACACATTTAATCATCCTCAAAAACGCTTTCTCACACCGCTTGCACAATGTAGGAGAAAACATGGGTAAAAAACGTCGGGTTATAAAAAGCTTGACATTGTTTATTTTGACTTGAGTCCGATCGTGTGGTATCATCTTTCGAGTTTGATAAATGTATCATAAGTGTCAGAGGATGACGGGACGGATTTTATCTCTATAGGTCCTACAATGTTAAATGGACCCCTTGTATCGACGATTTCTCGAAAGCATTGTTTATTCAAAGAATTTTTCAAAGGTAACTCATACCACGCTCGAGGGTTCACTTAATCACTACATTTGAAATTTTTATTCACAAAAAATAATAATTATATAACACACCAACGAATTAGCGTGTTGCATACGAAAGAAATAGTCCTAGTGGCTGTTATACGAAGAGAGGTCGACACAAGAAAAAAAATGTTTTGCTTTTCGTAAATAAAGAAGATTTTTCATTAACTCCGTTGAGTTGAGAACCCTTCTTTATTTACAAGAGAAAAGTTTTTTTACTTTCAGAACATTTTTTTCTTTGTTTCTCTGAAAAAGAAACTTTTGCGCTTTTTCTATTATTTGCGACAATCACTTAGCTCATTCTCGACTTGATTAGAATTTTGTAAAATTTAAGTATGTATTTGTACGTGTAGATTTTGATTATAAACAAACTTAAAAAAAATTTTTTTTGATGATAGCCTGCCTCTCTGTGTTGGTAATAATTATAGAACGTTTTTTCATAGCATTATTATTATTAACTATGTGACAGCTTTTCTGCACTGTCTTTGTATACACTCTGTATACAAAATGACGTATAAGCTCTTCTGTACGGTATCGAAAACATTCCAATAAACATTAGAAAAATAATTAAAAAATTCCTTCTCAACTATTCTTACCAGTATGAAAAATGAAGTTCCCAATTTTATCATACAATTTTGGTCTAATTTATTAGATGTTTTGGAAAATTTCCTACAAGTCGCGGCCAATTCATAGTCGCCATTTAATTTATTTCAAAGTTGGCAACCCCTAGCCCGCCACCTTTAGTGTGTGTCTAGTGGTCTAGTCTATATTGGCAGCAGAAATAACTAAATTGTGTCAACAATTGTGACAGGCGCAATAGATTTTACATGTGAAGTATTCTAACCCGACTTTTTCAGAATTGTCATATTTGATAGATATGACCCCAAAAAAAAACAATTTAAAGTCGGATTTACACAACTCAATTTTTACAAATTGACACAGAGAAGTGGCCACTATCAATTGACCGCGACTTCAGGAGATGTTATGCGTCGTTTTATATACATCCTGTATATTTTATTATATACTTCTAGTTAAGAGAAAGTTATTTTATAATTTTATGATTTGTTTTTAATTTCATCAAAAACCGTCAAAAGAGAAAGTGCAACGGAGAATGCATTTCATACAATCAACCTCAGAAAACTAGAATTGTTTTTTTTATAAATAATTACAAAAAAATGTTTTGCCATGTTTATTTTAGATATTAATGTTAATTCAAGACTGTCTGAAATTAAAGTGACTAATCAATAGATTAACGACTATTAGACTTGATGTAGAATTATCACTTTATAGATAAAAGATCCATAATTATTACAAAATAAAAAATTACAGTTTCACAAATTAAGAAACAATGTACCTAAAATAATTATTTAATCAAGACTTCAAATTAATACATACATAGCTTCAATGGTGACTTATACAATCATAACCGATTTTCAGACGCAACTCAAAACACATTCTCACAGACAATTTGACTTTTGTTGTATTTGAAAAATTTAGATTATTAAAGTATATCATTAATTAAATTTCATATTAATGTGCATCAAGTAGGTTGTAGAAGTCTAATTAACTTAAAGGCTAATTCACACAAAAAGTGCCATTAATGTCATTCAGAACAAATGTAATCACATCAATAATGACAAAAATCTTTATGCTTGAAAAAATATTTTTTAGGGAAGATTGAGGTTAGGAATATTTAAATTTTTGCATGGTTGCCTCCTTAAAATGATCCCTTTCAACTACTACTTTGATGCACATCAATTCCACTTTTTTTCTCTTAAATTCAAAATGTGCTCAAATTCAAAAAACTCATATATCTTGATAAAATGCTGCGGCTGAATCTTTACTGTCAACTGTAGGACGTCAAAATAATAGGGTTAGTGTCTACAGATTTGAACTTTTAGGAAAATTACGTTTTTCATGTTGTTTGTAACTAGAATTTTCAGAAGTAATTTTGAATACTTAGGGTTGGTTACCCCCTTGTAGTTGACGGTTGACTATTTCTGTCAACCTGCTGTCAATTATCAATTGAATTATTCATACAAGCTGACAGGTGACTTAACCTAAATTTTGACAGTGGTAACGATATCTTTTGTTTGTCACGAAAAACCAACTTAACCAAATTTCACGAAAATCCCTAAACCGAAATGTGAAGATTTCTAAGATATGAGAATTTAAATTTTGCACTTTGACTCTATTTATTTCTGTTGGAAAAATAATTTTCCACGTTTTTTTTTTGCTACAGGCTATTAGAAGAGGTAACAAAAAAGCTGTATCCTAAATTGTAACTCTGTTTAATGTTATTTGTGGCTTTTATTGGCAACATTTTTGTACCTTTACTAAATAATTATAAAAAAAAACAAATACAAAACTAACAGTATGATTAAATAGGCATAAAAAATGTCAAATGTCAAAAAATATATGTCAACATTAATTTTTTTGATAGATAGCATTTTTTAGACATTTTTTTCCATGTTCCTGGTAACTTATCTTACTTGAAATTTTTCTCAGGGGCGCGAGTTCTGACACACTGTATGTAATTTGATATAAATTTAGAGTAATTTAGCATTTTTGGACGATATGTTAAAAGAGCTAGAGTTGTTTTAATAATGTGATATTAATCTCTATCTACTATTTACTCTACTGGCTAAATTTCGTTAGAATCCGTTAGTAAATAATAGAGATATTAGATCCGAAAATCTTTGGTAAAACACCTGTATTAAAACATTATAGAATTTTTTACCTTAAAATTTAAAAAAATTATGAACGTTCATTTACTTTTTTGGTATTTTTGGGAAGTTAAAGTCAAACCAAATCCCGAAAAAAACAATGCTACTTTAAATTGTAAATCGCCAAACGTTAAAAGCACCTTAATGATAATTGCATGTGCGGCCGAGTTGACGGGCTTTTATGGTTCTTCAAAATTGATAGTTTCTGCGAAGTATTAACGTGGACTAATTATGCTCACGCTATTAATCAGGATAAGACGTTTATCCTTGATTTATGTTTATTGCTCGAACAGCCGAGATTTATATTAATATTACTTATTGGAACACTTGTGTAACAACCATCCAAGATATTTCAACTTCATCTTTCGATCAATAGTCGTAATTTAATTACCATAATGAGACGGGGGTGTATGATGGTGCAGTGAAGTGTGTTAGAGGGTTGCACTACCCCAACTAACACTATTGTCCGAACGACTGAACTCGGCATCGTCGGCTAATCCGTTTACATGGACCTTTACAAGCCTCACTGATTTTGCGGGTCAGAAATACGCCAAGGTCTTAAGCACATTTATCACCTGACGAAGGCTCTAAATCCAAGTTATGGCCAACAGAATCAAAACTGTACGACATATCGCACCACTAAATTAGAGACGTGCTGCATGAAATAGATTTGTCAAAGTATTTTGATGACAGGAAAGGGGACAATTCCGACTGTTCTGTAATTAAATCGCAAGGACCAATACAACATGTGTAATGCCGTGTAATGTTAATCCTGTTTGATCCAAATCCTTTGCGCATCTGGCTGGGTCGCACCAGTTATTTGGCTGGCCCTTTTTTAAATAAAACTCTTAATTTCAATATTTTGGGTGATTTTCTTTTTAACATACTCGAACATAATTTTGACTTTTTTGCTTATGAGTGACTTGAAATAACCCCTCATTATTTTTTTGCTATATAGGGGGTGTGTCAAAATCGACGGGTCAATTGTACTTCAACTTGTAGATAAGTACTTATGCAAAATTTCATAGAGCGACATTATTTTCTATCGCTCTTAAAAAATGTTAAAAAAAACAGGAAGCTAGCAAGACTATTCGTAGATAAAAAAAACTGAAAAATCAATATATGCAAAAAAAATTAGAATTTTTAAATGGAACCTAAAGAAACTATATATTTTTTTATTTTTCAAATTTACTCCTACTCATTCTTTAAAGAAGAAGATGATATAGAAGAAGAGATATACACTGACCGGCATAATCATGGCATCATCTAAATTTTTAAGATTTAATGGCACAAGGGTTCTGAAAATAGTACCTACTACTATAAGTATAAAATTGATGATACTATCAAGTAATTTAGTCGACTATGGATTTTTCAAAAACAATTGGTGTAGATTCATTATTTACTGATTAAATGTTAAATTATCAAAATTACCGCTAATTTCCGAGAAACAACAATAAAAAACTGAGCTTCTTTCCTGGCTCGAAGAGACAATACCTACTAGGTATTAATAGTTGCCTACGAATGTAAGAAAAGCTTATCTAAGCAAAAAAACTGATCCGCACAAAATTCGCTTTTTTGTTTCTTTTGATAATCATTAAGTTGTAAGTAGTTTAATTGTTGAAGTTTAAGTTAATTAGTTAATTAATTAATTTTTGATTCGTTTATTTTTTTTAAGCATTATTTCAATAAATAATCACTTTTCTCATTTGATGCAATAATTTTGCCGGTCAGTATGTAAGTGCTGTCAAATCTAAAAACTGTTTTTTTATTTATTTAGATATTATTTATTCATTATAAATAAAAGGGACATTAAACGATAGTGAAATAATAAAATTACTACAAGTACATATGTATATCTACTACTTATCAAAAAAAGCAGAACCCCAAGAAAAAAATAAAATATTTTTCGGTAAAAATTAAATAAAATGTAGATAGCTGTAATACTTAGGTCATAGCCTTTGTAGAAAAAAGTTTATCGTGGGTTGCTATTTAAGAAATAGTAATATTAAGCATTAAGAACGGTAAGGACATTTTACCCATCGAAGACAATTGTTTAATTATTGTCTGAGATCGGTTAAATCCTTAAACGTTCATGATGCTAGAGATATTTTTTGCGCGATTGATTTTTGTTAGTTTTTTTTTAATAAAACATCTAAAAAATGTTCAAAAACGGCAAAGTATTTTGCCGGTCTACTGTTCTAGAACGTTTTTGATTGCTTACCGACTTAGAAACAATAAACAAAATACTTATCGACGAGTTTGGGATAGCAACGAGTAAATATAACTTACTGAGTTGGAAACAGACGTGGTAAACAATCAATAAAGCTCAATCGAACAAAAATTTAAAAAAATTCAGAACTCAATAGCAAAATTTTATTCTTGATAAACGTCACATTTTTACAGTAATATTAGTTTTTTCAAAAAATAAATAGTTAAAGCAAAACGTTTGGTTCCTTACTTACCTCCATATTAACTACAAGTAAAAATTAGAAAAAATATTTTGCTTTTGTTTAAAATGATTAAAAAAATAGAAATCAAAACTCGAAAATAATTTTATTAAAATTATACGTTTGAAGATAATATTTAGAATCATGAAATATACCTTATTAAACAGTAAAATGTGATAAAATAATAATAATACCGGGTACCTAACTAAAAAAAACTGCACCCTTGACTCGAACCCGCAACAACTATGATCTATTTCGCGTGTAATCCGGCAGGTGACACTAACGCAAAGGTTACACCATGGCCTACTTCATCTGTCTTCCGCTGCGCTCCATACGGCCGTAACATAACGAGCCAAAAGTCAATTCTCTTAACCTCAAAAATATCGTCGAAATCGTCCGGTAAGTAGTGCCATCTACTTGGTTAACTGAAAACTTTTTAATTCATATTTTGACAGTTCTAAATTAGAAATTACCTGCACCTCATTCAAAATTCCTTCTTTTTAAATTAATTTGTTACTGAAACGTTTGTCGAAGACTGAAACGACAAATTTGGTCGGCCAAATGCGTGCTGAGGTAAAGTAACAGTTTTTTGGTGCTGGCAATCCTCTGGAACAAGTAGCTATTTCCATTCTAATTCTAAAAATTTTTTGGAAAACTAAGTCCGATAATAGAGAGGGTTTATATCATAATAAGACAGAAACTTGAATATGAATGTATATTCGAGAGCATTCTGTCTATTACAAATAAGCAGTAGGAACTTAGGTAAATGTTTTTATTAATTTTTGTTCATAGAATTACCACAAAGTTCCGGAGTATTCTTTAACCATTCAGCACGAGCTGCTATATCGCTAAGTATTTCAAATAAAGTATCTTTTTCTCTACAAACAAAACATTTCTTGCCGATCTTTGAACTTTTTAAAAGAATGATTGAAAATTTGACAAAAA
>NW_025401069.1:1626786-1702921 GCF_015345945.1 Tribolium madens
GAAAATCCAAGAGTTTCCATAAGAGAACTCGCTCATCAACTGACAAATTAGATTTGTCAAACCAACAATTAAACTGTATCCAAGCATTTTTTTTTATTCACACCTTTGTTTGAAAATTAAAAATCAGGCTACGCGACCAATTTCCTTATAAAATTCTAAGATTTAAGATGTTTTCTGATTGCATTGTGTTACGCAAAATGTAATAAATAGTGGTTTACAGTATTTTTCATGTCAATTATTATAGTTTGGAGGAAAAAAAACATAGGTGTTCCATTTGAAAAACTAAATTTGGTATCATTTCCAGCAACACCGGATGTGCTAAAAAAATTTAATACATTTATTAAGAAAGCCAAGAATGAATATTATTACTTAAATATTTACTTTTTGAAAAAAAGAAGTAAGTTTAGGTGTTATCAGCCGGGGCGACTTGGACCGAACTACCTGTATGTTTCTTCATAATTATTTAGTAAAGGTATACAAATGTTAGCAATAAAAGCCACAAATAACATTAAAGAGAGTTACAATTTAGGATACAGCTTCCTTGTTTCCTCTTCTTCTAGCCTGTGGCAAAAAAACTTGGAAAATTGGAAATAAAAAGAGTCAAAGTGCAAAATTTAAACTCTCATAACTTCAAAATTTTTATAGATAGAATTTTTTAACATTTTTTCCATGTTCCTGATTTCTTACCTTACATGGAATTTTCCTTCAGGGCGCGAGTTCTGTCGCATCCTGTATGCCTAGGTAGTTCACCCAAAAAACAAGATTTCCGAAATGTACAATTGTAGCCTCCAAAACATTTTGTATTGTTGAATAAAGCGTCATGAAATAACCCCTTGCGGTTACTCTGCAATCTCTGTTGATAATCGAGTTACGATACCGCGAATTTTTCGCCACATCAAGGGACTGATAAATAAATAAAAGAAATTATAATTGTCACAACAAGACCTCCCTCGCAGTTGTGAGTCCACGTATGATGCAAAGGAGGGTGTAATTTGGTGCATCATGTATGGGGGCGTACAATGACGGGGACAATAGTCGATCAAGGTCCCCGGCTAAGGTTTGTCATTACAGCACGAGTTCCCCACACTAGAGGATGTTATTAGGCATCAATTGATATGGTTATGTGATTACCGACGAGCGGTCGCCTGTGCGTAATTATATTATTACGCATTTACTAAAGGTCTAAGCATGATGTTATCAAAATAAGGGTTGACGACACTATTAACTCGTTTACAAAGTTCCAACGATGACGAATGAGGCCATCAAGACACCAATTTTTTCCATTTGTTATTGATTAAAGTGATTCGCCATTCCATGTTTCAGATAAATTTTATTTTTCTTACTCCCAAGGCTGGTGTTTGAAAAAATCCCTGGCAACTTGGAGTCATTAGGCAGAAATATGAGTGCAGTTGCAGTTTTTAAGTGTAACTTTGTACTAAAGCGGTAGATTTTATCAATCGTTTTGTTCTGACCGCTTTCTCATCGTCGATTGGTGCTTGTGTAGGCGTGGCGTGTTTACATCCTACCTTCTATCTTTCCCCACTATTTCTGAGTTTTTGTTTTATCCTATTACTGTGTTTCAGATAATGTGGAATCAAATTGAATTTAGAATATGTAGACATTGTGTTAGAGTCAAAGAAAAGCAAAACATCTACAAATAAAATGGTTTTGTAGGCAAAATAGCTCGAATGAAACTCTCACTATATTCAGTATTTTTGGGTTGTTAGATATATAAAAAAAAATACAGGGTGATTCAAAAGTGTCGGACCATCTCTCAACCGACTTAAAAGTTGCCATGACAAAAAAACGTTTGAGTCTTTTTTCACGAGATATAGCTCTTCAGAGATTAGATTTTGAGTTAAGTTCAGATCACGTTTTCTTAAATTTAGTTAGCGGAAATTTATGGTGACTTATGGTGTACAAAACATTTGACAAACTAGCAAATTCAACAATAAATTAATAAATTAAAGAGCTAAGATGATAAAAGAGTCTACATGATAATATGGAAATTGACAGTTCTGTTTTTATCTTCTTAAAAAAAGGCATGAAAAAAAATCTGCATTCTCTCTTGTGCTAAGCTGAAAGTCTTCTATCACTATTCGAGAGTTGGGCCGACACGAATTACCCTGATGTATAATAAACTTTACATTAGATAAAAGGTCGGTTTGTAGAAGGCGAATTAACAATTAATTCGTTGTTATAAGTTAATGGTTATTGGTTGGTTCAATTTGGTCACATGATCAGTTAATCTGACTTTTGATTACAATTAATTAATGACGCTTCATCTTGTTCAATTGAATAAAATTTATTTTTCGGTGAATAAAAACAGTTCTTGTAGGTACTGAATGAAATGAAGCGCTTACCCAATTATTAAATTGTTACTCGTTTGGAAAATGGGAAAGCATAACGAAAAAAACCACAATAAAAATAAATAATAAAGTTTTAAAACGAAAATTGAAAATAATATTTGCACATTTGACAGGTTTGAAGTTAAAGCCGTATCCGTGTTGGTATTGACTGTATCATTTTCATATTTTTATATATATTATTTTACTCAAAAACAGTGCATTTTACGAAGAATTAACAAGAAACAAAAAAGTTTCTAAATTGAATGGGCTTTCAAACTCTAGTAACGTCAAAGCCATGATTTTTGCTACAAAGTTATGAAAAAATGTATGTCAAGAGGCACTGTTAAATGATCTAAAAAAATAAAGACTGTATACCAAATTTTATAAAAATAAAGTAAGTATTTAATATAAAATCTACAAAAAATAAATAGTTTAAGACAAAAATAAAGAATACGTATCAATTTATTTTTAATGGTGAATGTATGGTTAAAATATTAGCACTTTCTCGCGTGACAACCTGTATACAGGGTGTAACGAACAGATGGAAACAAAAAATAACCTGAGATTCCCTAGGTCAAAATAAAGCGATTTAGCCCAACTTACCTCTATACCAAGTGCACCGTTTAAAAGTTAAAAGACGGCAATGATTATGATTTCATTTTGTATAAATTAATAATTAATTACATTATTGTCAACTAATACAAATATACATAAAGACACTGAAACCTAAAAAAAAATTAATACAATTTTAAAAGCAATAATAATAAATGTCCAACGTCCAAAATTTTAACACTTAAATTATTTTTTTACTCTAAAACCGAGAACGACCCAAAAATTTTATAACTAAGATTAAAAAAAAATATTTAAAAATAATGTACCTTTTGAACAAAAAAAATTGCGGCGCTCGGATTACGTATAACAAAAATATAAGGTAGTACTTTACACAATAATAATAAAATCCGAAAAATATCACCAAAATATGTGGTTTTGATATCAAATTGCTTGTACCAAATGTCATAAAAACCGATGAATCCATTAAAAAGTTATAAGGAAAAACGAAAATATTTTTTAAACTTTGGTGCCCACTTACTTTTAAACCGTGCAATTTGGTATAGAGGTAAGTTAGATTAAGCGCTTTATTTTGACCTCAGGTTACTCTTTATCCCCATCTTTTCGTTACACCCTGTAGGTATAATATAATTTGAACACCCCAAAGTAGCTTTAACTAAGCAAGGGGTGCATGAAAAAATCAGTATCAAAAAAAATCCTAAAAACAAACAAAGCCCCATAATCTCATAAAATACATACAGACCCCAAAAGTACCTCAAGATTTTTGTATCGTATGATCAAATACATTTAAAATCAAGACCGACTCTGTGAAACAAAATTCGAGTCTTTGCTTGATTCAAAAAATTTATACTGTCACCCTTTGTCAAAGTTAAAATAATTCTACTAATTAGGCAGAAGATCTTTTTCAAAGGCAGAAGTGCTACAAGTTGTGACCTATTTGTAGAGAGAATTAATTTTGTTTTATTAAAACATACCAAATTTTGTTCATAAATAAGAAAATTCTTTAATAATTACAGAATTTTAGAATAACGTCTAATAAATTAAGTAGGTTAATAATTTTAAAGACAACTTCCGGTGAAATTATGATTAATATAAAAAATCGTGAATATTTCCATTCTTTATCCATCTGACTAAAAAACCCAAAAAGTTTTCCTTTGGGTGTTTCATATCAAACAATCAAGTCTGAAAGTAATAAACGCAACATTGTTAAATAATAAAATATGAAATAACAGCTTATATGTGTTTGATTGTTTCGAATGATCCCCGTTTTACGACTCCGCTTCCAAGATTTAATCATAACTGCAGTTTTATAGTCGCAAAATTACACGTTTCCGTTTTATTGCACGAATAATTTTCTCTTCTATCTCTAAAACAATAATGTCACGTTTCGTCCAGGCCGGTAGTTAGTAAAATTTGCACTTATAGTCGGTGTGATACTGATAAAACATCCGTCACAACCTACCCTGATTGAGTTATCCGGCCCTGATTTTCACTTGTTCGCTCCCTCGACCCGCCTCCGTTGATCTGCCGGCTCAGCATTTCCACCCCGTGAGGGAAAATCGCCTTTTCGTTCGTGTGCACAAAAGGTGTTTTCGCGTGAAAATTCCCCAGTTTGTTTTGGATGATGTTATGAAGGTGCCTCGTGTCAGTCAGACATAGAGGTAGCGATGTTGGACATAACTCTATTACGAACTGTAACATTGTTTTTTCAGACACGTTCGTCCCGGGGAGGTTTGATTTGTTTGTTTTTCAACTGCAAATACTGAAAATAGAGTTAGTGACAGGCGGACTCTGTATTGATTTAGCACAAAAGGACACGTACGCGTTTTTGTCTGCTTCCTGTGGGAGAGATCCATATTTTATTACATAGAAGAAAATTCAATTAACTGACGTTCTCGCTATTCAATTTGCATCAAATTGCTCTGACTATAACAGAACTTTTTTATTGTTGCATAATGCAAATGACAAAATTATTTCTATTTCCAGATAAAAATCTATGGACTTAAAAAATTAATACAAAAAGTAGTTTCAGATTGCGGTGCATACCCAATTTCTCAGTATTTCATACCTAGTTGTCTAGTAGTAGTAGTGGGATAGATATTAAATATAAATTATGTAGGTAGGTGTAGGTTAATAACTAAGAACAATTTTTTTTCTTTTTATTTAATGGTATGTAGAATATCACTACGCTTCACATCTTGATAGTCAAGTCTTGAAATTGATTCATTTCTAAAACTATGAAAGTGTGTAAATATCCCTAACGATAGTTTTTAGATACATGTTATGCAAAATAATTAAAATTAAACTTTAAACAAAACTTTATGATAGTTACATTTGTCAAACAAAGAAATTCCCACATAAAAATTAAACAGTCACTTCATAATACGATCAAACGTTACATCACTATAAAAACTGGAAATTACTTTTCAGCTGCGACTTCATTAACTTTCACTTCGACAGCGACGGCTTCACCTCCTTCACCTTCCTTGTCAACTTTTTCATCGCCGTTCTTTTCACTGTATTTAAATCTGCAACTAAAAATTTCTCTCTCAATCTTCCACCAATAAATTATTTACCTATCGTAACGTTCTCCGTTTACGTCCTCGTCTTCATCTGAACTTTTCGTTCCTTCTTTAGCCAGAATATCGTCTAGATCTTTGTCGACATCTGCCCAAAGTTTATCGTCTCTGGCTTCTTCATCGTCTAGAGCTTTATTAGCCGCTTCATCATCTTTTTCAGTCTCTGGTTCATCTTTTTTTACCGGCGTAGATTCGTCAGTATTTTCCTTAACTTGTTTCTCTTTACCTTCCTTCTCTGCTGTTTCCTTTCGTTGTAACTTCTCCGCACGTTTTTCCAGATCTTTATCTTCTTTGTAACGGATGTACCTTTGCATGTGTGTTCGTTGCTTGCAATGTCTTGCCAAAATTGGGGTAATCATTTCGTCGCTACCGCGACCCACGTACATTTTACAAAGATCACAATAATAAGCCTCTACTTTTCGAATCTGTTCGATTCCCACATTCACAGGTTCCTTATTTATGTCTTTTTTCTCATCATCTTCAGACACGTCACCTAAACAAATCCAGAAAAATTAACTACCCACAAAAAAAAAACAATATGCAATGTTTCTTGCTTATAGTAAGTTAAAAATGAAGACACATTAACAACTTGTGGAAAAACAAGAGTTAATTTTCGTCTCTTTAGACGCTCGAATACAAATCGATTTTGTTATTCAAGTAACACAGAGACGATAGAAATCACTGACAGAAAAAAAAACTTACCATCATTACCAACTGAATCAATTGTTGTAAAGTTTTCAAGGTTGGCCTCATCATCAAATTCATCACTGTTTTCTCCATTTTCGACGCGTTGTTTTCTCTTCAAATGTTCAATCGAACAGCAATGACTCTCATACATCATAGGACTCTTAAATGTGATACTACACAATTTACAGTATGGCATCAAAAACTTTTTCATATTTTTATGCGCATCGGAATTTTGATGAACAGCCTTACGTTGCTTATAATTAAGTTTGCACAACGGGCAGAAATTAGTCCTCGGTGCTAAATCATCGCTCGTTTTCTCCAACTCATTCTGAGCATTCCTCTGTGCTTGTCTCATCTGAGCAAGAATCGATTTTTGCTTAATTGCAACTTTCCTCATCGCCATCATATGAGTTCGACTCTGCAAGTGCAAATCGTACTTTCTGAAAGTGACAGCCTTAATCCCACAATGAGGACAATTTAATTTGATAAAAGTTTTGCGCATCGTGGGTTCATCCCCCGGTTCACCCTTGTCTTCCTTATCGGAAAGTTCTTCTTTAATAGTAGGTTTCTTTTCCTCTTCTGCACCTTCATTGTTATCTTGCTTGTCTTCTTCATCTTCTTCCTCGTTTTTCTCATCTTCGTCTTTTTCTTCTTTTTCCTCGTCGGAATCTTCTTTGTCACTTGCTCGTTTCTTACGAGCGGCTATTGCGCTAAAGAGATAAAAAACAATAAAAAATTGTACGCATTTTGAATTTTATATAAAATATACAAATCAAGTGTTACAAAAAAAACCTGGTGCACTTTAATTAATACTCCTGCATCTGGTCCAAAATGCACGCCATCTTAGGGTAATTTTATGGATTTTCTTTTTGAAATCTTCTCAGTTGTCTCGCTTTAGGCTTTAATAGGAAACAAACTGTTTTTATGTATTGCCATCTGTGCCTAATTAAACTCCCTTTTTGCTAAAGATGTGTAAAAAGCGATTTTTTCAAATGAAATAAATAAAGTCGTTGTGACTAAACAACACAAGTGAATCATTCCCATGCATTTTTGAAGAGTATCTTGAATTCTCCTGTTATAAATGTTAATTCACAAATAAAATTAATAAAACGAACACCTTATCCTTCTGGATATGGCCACAAATCTTGGTATCAGCTTCATCGAGTTTCTTTTTAAGAAAAATTGCATTGTTTACAACATTTTAGTGTTACACAATAACAAATTCAAATTACCCACTTTTGTTCTTTTTTGGTATAAAACGTTTTATTTACCTCCTCATTTTGGAAATTTTAAGTCTCCTGGCGTAGTCTGATGTACGTGAAGGTATAATTCGTTTACGCACGGCATATGAACTGTCAATGAGGCGTCTTCGTGTTGGACGATCTCTAAGCTTCAGGCCCCGTGAGCCTCTAGAACTGATACGTCCTCTGTATCCTCCTCTTGGAGGACCAGACGGTCTACGAAAGTCATCTCTTCGTGAAAACGATGCAGGATGTCGGTCACTCGAAAAACTTCTTCGTTCTGAATAACTTGAATCATAACGACCCGTGCTTGATCCATAACCACCATAAGAACTATCGTGACGTGAACTAGGGGCCTGGACAAGATACTTTTATTAAGTAACACAACGATTGATGCCGTGGAATCAATCCCCCGACATCAAATACGTCGGGTCTTCAAATTACAGAGACAAAACCTTTGCCGAGAAAATTTATTACGAAATTAAAGCGCATCTGCGTTTGATAAATCTCTCAATCTATTGAGCGAAGAATAATTTTTTGTTCTTTAAAAACTCTCCACATCATCAGACTAGATCTTAACCATTACGTTTCCCAATTTGAAATACATCTTTTTGGCAAACTCTATCTCGTTTTACTCTCTCTTTTATTAGAAACAGTTTTGAGTCTTCTCCAGGTTTAGCCTGTGAAACAATTATGCAAAATCAAAGTTCTCATACCTCGTTTCTAGGTCTCTTGCGATCAGGAGAGCGATGACCACTATCACGTCCAGAGTAACTTGAATCCTGTAAGAAAAAATATATTTTCCAACAAATGTTTGATTTCATTAATTTTACCATAAAAAATAAACAACCGCAACAAACTAGTTGCACGGTTTATTTTTACAAAGTTCATTTTTGGTACAAACAAGTGTTATGAAAAATTAACGCAAAGTAATGTAATGTTTAGTGGTCATGTATTTTATTCTAAATTAGATATGATGGAAAATTATATAATGTTTCTTGTTCATAGTAAGTTAAATATGATAAACACATTAACTTGTGGAAAAACAAGAGTTGATTTCTGTCTCTTCTGACGCTCGAATACAAATCGATGTTGTTATTCAAGTAACACAGAGACAAGAAACAATATTAATTGCATTTTCATTAGGTGTTTCATAAATAAAATAAATGACAGTTATTTATTTATCCAGGGAATAACAACTATTTTCCCCAAAATGCAGTTAATTTTCATTCGATAGATTAACGGTGTTTCTTCCAGAGATGTATACAAAACTTTCCTACAAACTTAATTAATAATAAAAAAATATGAATTTGTCAAAATATTCAGTTTATTCAATTGCAATTTTAAGAGTAAAAATTGATATTAAGGAGTCTGTTTACGTCAAAAAACTCCTAATAAATTCAATTCTAGTTTACTTTAAAAGTAAAAGTCGGTATTTTATTTATTTTACTTCCGAGGAAATAAAATACCACATTATTAGACAAAAATGAGAGAATAAAGCGTCACCTTATTCCCTGTTGCGGGAAAACAACATTATACATGTATGAAGTCTGTTTTTAAACGAAAATAAGCTAGCAAATTCAATCATAGAAATTTAAATACAAGACATGGAAATTAATCTTCTAATTATCTCAGCAAAATTTAGTCATAATTTTCGTTTAAATAAAAAACAGACTACCATATTTTCGGCCAGTGGTATTATTTTTGCGATGAAAAAACCAATATAACCTATTACAGACTAGATTATGCTCATAAATGATTGTTAAATGCCTTTAAATAACAAACATTTGTGACACTTTCTCTCGAATTTCGTAAGCCCCTTACCATCCGATATGGCTTGCGAAAATCGTCGTGACCGCCATGTCCCCTGGAGCTGGAATGTCCGGAATACCGCTCATTGGAGCCCCCATACTTGGACCTGGAGTCAAAAGAGTCTGAAAATGACGAATCAAAGTTCCTGCCACCGCCCCCTCGGCTATGATAGCCTCCTCGTCCTCCACCCCATGAACCTCCTCTTCCCGAACCCCCACGGTAGCCACGTGGAGAATAACCACGACCACGTGTCATGGCCGCTGTTTGACTATAACTGCAAACAAACACAACCGAAAGTGAGGAATTGCAAAACTTACAGGATTTACGAAACACAATTCGCAAAATCGCCACACATTCTTACCTCGGCTTGTAGTAACTCATGGTTTACTGAAATGAAAATCCACATCTATTAAAATGATTTTAACAGACTGAAGGTTAGGTAATGTAAAAGTATTTTACGCCGCATTTTTGGAGTCTTATGGCGGATAAATGTAACGATTTGGGAGATAAGAAATGGTAGTTTTTGCTTACCTACTTGGAGTTTTTGGTGAAATTATGTAAAAGGAGTTGCGATAATACTGTTTTCCGTGTTTATGGCAAAAATGAAGGGAAAAATTAAGAAAATAAACACCAGTGACTAACCGGCATCAACGCTTCTTTCCACGATGGCGTCTGCCAAAAATGGCGGTGGTCAACTTCCGTTAAAAATTGTTTCCAAGGACGTTTACAGGGAGCGCTTTGTGATGTAAAAACAATAAATTTTGAGCTTAGTTTTTTTACGCTTTATTTTATTCATAGTTTAGAAGTGCTTAATTTTATGCTTGTTGTATTTTTCGTTTAATTGTCATTTTAAAATCAAATTTGTGTGTTTTTGATGTAACAGTTTTCTGTTTTTGTTGTTGTTTGTTTTCGCCAGGAGATGTCGCTTTAAAATTCATTATCGCCAACCGCACCCTCTGTCAAACACCAACCGAGGTGTTTGGTGACAAGTTCGTAATGGTGGCCGTTGTGAGAAGTGTTAAATAACCATGTCTTTAGAGACCCGTACAAATTCGGCCCTTTTCAAAAGGGCCGAGCAATTGAAACGTTGGGAGGACTCGGACACGAATCGCGAGCCGGTATATCCGAAACAGACCTCGCGGAAAATCAAATTTTCGTCGGGTTGTGTGTTCCTGGCAGCATGCGCCGCGGGTGATAAAGATGAAGTCTTGAGACTTTTGGAAAACGGTGCCGACATAAACACTGCCAATGTCGATGGTCTTACGGCCCTTCATCAGGTAATTCGTACCATCGATACCAAGTCCACCTGTGGCAGAGGTACCCCATTTCCCAGTGACGTAAAACCCGTGTCAACATGGCTACTACAGCTGAGAAGCCAAAAAATTCACAATTTTTGCGATTTTTTCCAACCCAACTGTAGCTATTTTCGTTAAAAATTACTCCATTTTTGACACAGATGAACTTTTGTTTGGTTTCAACGCGGAAGAACCGTTGCTCCAGTGAACGGAGATAAAGAACGCTTTGGGAAATTATTGTAATTATTTACTATGTTTATAATAACTCCAACATTTAAATAGTGTTATTAAGATGATCACAAAGAAATCATTAAAAATGTAATCAAGATTACGTTAGAGACGCATTATTTAACAGAGCATAACTCATTTAAATAACATGATTCTATATTGTTTATTTACACTATTTTTTCATCTGATTTGGCTTTAAACCTGGGCTAAAAATGCGAAATTTTGCTTCTCGAACATAATTCAGTTTTTATATCGAAACTGTAACGTCTAAAAATGATGTAGGTACCCAATGTTGTGACACAATTTATGACTTCATGTAAAATTATGGCTTGTACTTAACATGAGTCACGTAACAACTTTACTTGGATATTATTCTAAATAAATCGCCGTAAAATGAGCAAGTAGGTGTCAACCGTAATGATGATCATCTTCAATGAGTGTTTTTATTTTTACTGTTCCACCAAGGAGGATTTTGGGAACGATCGTTATTTTCTAATTTGAGAACAATTTCAGACATGTTTAGAATGGCCAGTCGGACAAAAAGACGGGATTGTAACGACTATAAAAATTACACTCATTCATTGAAAATTCTATTACTGGCTTTGTTATTCTTCAACGAAAATTTCTTCTTTTAAAAGCTACATACATAAATGAATTATTTTGAACAGTCAAGCTTAAGTTGGCCAATAATGACCAAATTGTCAAGAATTCTTTTGATTTTTTTTTAAATTGATTGAATTGAAGTAAATCAAATAATTTAGAATTGTATACTATTGCTAAAAGAAATGTTTATACTTAAAATTCTAGCCAACACTGCATGGAATTGTGATTACAAGAAAATTCGTTTAAAATGTGAAACCGTTGTCTGATTCGCACAACTGACTTGTTTTCATTGTTACAAATTTAGGTAAATAGGGTAGACCTATGTTGAACTATTTCTGCTTTTAATGACATTTAACTAAAACAAAGCGGTGTAATAATGGTCTAGTTTTTACAGCTTAATTTAATTGCTTGTCGGATAACTATTGTCTAGTAATTATGTAATAATAAAAAACTGTTTGCTTTATTTTAATTGTCGATTATGAATGTTTATTTTTGGTTCGAATTTTAAGATTATTATTAATAGAAGACCTTCAAAACATAAGGCTCCACTAAATTTGAAATGTATCAAGTGGGGCAATTATTGATATTTTTTGTCTTACGTAAAGCAGCGTCATACAATTGATTTTGTATGTTTTGTGTGAAATTTTTCATTTGTCAAGCGGCTTTCTATTGTTAAAAGGAAAAGGTTTATTGTTCCGATATTAAGTAAATTGTAAATATTATGATTTGTTCCATTACTTTGATGTTATTTCTGGGTCGTTACGAACTTGCTGTTGATCAATTAGAAGGTGAATATACTCGGCGTTACCCTCCCTACTTATGTCATAGTTATTTCAAGAAATTACCAGGGTGTAGTTTCACGTTTTTAACATTTATCGGAATATTTCTCAGTTGCTTTATCTTAGATAAATAGCTCGGCATTGGGCAAATACGACAACAATGTCGATGATTGTTATCATAGTGTTGAAAAAGTGTGTTATTTGAAAAAATCCGATAAGTATGTAATTAAATAAAAAGGATGAGTCAAACTGAATTTGCGAGAGCAGACAGAGTTAATCGTTCTTTCTCGTCGGTAATGAATAATGTGGGCATTCAATTTATCAGTCGACTGGTTCGTATCGTTTTTGTTGAATTTAATTTGCACGAGATACAGCGGCCGAGCCCATTGATGCAATCCTTTTGTCTTCACTTGATATTTTTAAGTATGTTTTATGCAGGTTTAGGTTTCCTTATATGGTATAATCGTGTCGAGTTGTGTCGTAAGTCTTGGCGAATTTCTACACGCCATAAACTTGTCAAAATTAGATTGAGGTTTTTAAATGATGACTTTACGATCATTTTAGATCACAAGGGTCTGTGACAATCTCGCATTTGGGGCTCACTTGCCGTGTACTTGTTACACTTTAAGCCCCGGGAAGGTCTGAGATGCGTCTTGAACGCCCCAGCAGGGCGCTTGCATTTTGCAAGGCGAGAACACCAGAAATCTGCGACGGGGTTTCAAAGCCCAGGACTCGGAAACGATAGGTGGTGGAGCTTCGTCGTTGGAATTTCTCGTGGCCGGCGATTTTAGTTCAATTTGCGGGCTAGTGGTTTACTAGAACTCAATTCAGACTAATCTGTCACAGACCCGTTTGTTGACTCGACGATCGATGCCTGATAAAAACCTCCGTTTTGGTTTTTTAAGTGATGATTTTGACCGGGGTTGACTCGAGGTATGGGGCAATCACGCATTTGGGGCTCACATACAGTGTATTTGTTACACAACTAGCCTCGGGAAGGTCTGAGAAAACCCGATAACATTCTAGCAGGATGCTTGTATTTGGCAAGGCGAAGACACCAGAAATAAGCGAAAAAGTTTTTTAGCCAAGGATTGACTTTGCGCATAGGCGATGGAACTTTTCCGTTGGAATTTTTTGTGGGTAGCGATTTTAGTTTAATTTGCGAGCTAGCTGTGCTAGAACTCAATTCAGACTAATCTGTTCCATACCTCAAAGTCCTCTGTGTTTTCTGATAAAAAACCGATTTTCTACAAGGGTAATTTTGTCCGACGACGAAACAAACGCACACAATGTGCAGTTGTTGCAATCTTATTTTTGTTTTGGTCGAGTCAATGACCTTTGTGGTTTTTGTCGTGGAATCACTCATGCCAAAATCCTTGTTAACCAATTCAATTATCAACAAGAGACAAAAACAAATACTAAAAAAAGAAATTGATGCCACACGCCAATAATAATTGAATTTTTCATAAAACTTTTAAAAATTACAAGTAGTGGCTGTTTGACCTACTTGTCGAGAATTGTGGCTAAAATATCTATTCCTGGCGTTTTCAAAATATCGATTCGAATAAAGCTCTTTTTTTAGGGAGTGGTTAAATTTAGAGCAGACGGTCTAAAATTGGACCGAATTGCGGTTTTCTTACAAGAAATTGTATAATACGAGATGGATTAAGGCAAATGGGCTCTTTTTTCATGTTTATGATGGTCGTAAATGTGGGTGAGACAAAATTATGTTACATGAATGGGTACATAATATGCTGTCATCTCGAGACAGATAATCCATTGTTTCAAAATAACCTTTTTTGTAAATAATAAAATTCATAAAATGGAAAATTCTAGAATTATTGTTAGTTTATTTGATATTGTAATAGAAAATTTTGCTACTTTCACAATCACATTGAACTTATTGAATTCAAAGATAAAAACTTTGTTAACTATATTGGACATCCTACATTCGACGCCTATGAATATTTTTCTGATTGAAAATTAATTAAAAATATATTGTTGATATCTCAATTCGAAGACAATGAATAAAAAATTAAATGACCATGAAAGATTACGGATTCGGCATTTACATTTTCAACTCATAAACCGCTGATATTTTTGTAAATATTTTTTTAAGTATTTCATTAATTGATTAGTTTAGTTTTCACATAAAATTGCATCAAAAACAAAACAACAATCTTCAAGTTGTCATGCTTTTTGGTCCTCTTGGTTGACAAAACACGTGCCATCTTTGAAAAAAAAGGTTGGTATTTTAGTCGTCTGATTTAAATCAAATTGTAAAGTCTTTATTTTTATCACGTTTGAATTGAAAGATGTAATAGCATCTTAATATTTTTGGTAATTTTGGCTCTACCAATTTTAAGATTAATTAAAATGTTAAAAAATTATTTAACTAATATTTAAAATTGAAAAGTCGCGTTTGAGGGTTCAAAATTGATTGACATTTATACAGGTTAATTGATAAGAAATTAATTGTTATAATATAGAATTAATTGTTTTATTATCCAATGAAAGTGAAATTAAAAGGCTTAACTATATTAAGATTCGTTTAATAGCATTCTGTCTTATCTGCATCTTTGAAGGGAAATGTTGATATTAATTACATATTTGAATTTTTTTATTTTATTGAAATCACCACTGAATTTTAGCGAGCATTTTAGTTAAAAAAAACACTCAGTATTTGGATCTTACTTGAATTCGGGGTTAAAAAATTGAAAATAGTGAAAATAGATTATCATCATGCTGAAGATAGTAACATGGTTGGTGAAACACGCATCATTGATTAAAGAAACGTTTGATACTCGTAGTTTAGCTGTGATAAATGAAATTGTAAAGTGATTATTTTTACCAGGTTTTCGCCAAATTAAACAGAATTGGATGATTGGATTTGAAGGTGAACTCTTAATTTTTTTATGGAACATGTGCTTTTTAATTTTTATTTTGGTTTATTATTATTTATTATTTTTCTGTTTTCTTTTTTGCCAATTTTGGAATGAATTAAAATAAAGAAAACTACGAATTTTAAAACTGAAAACCACGACGTTTTACAAATTATAATTGCTATACAGGGGGGCTAGTAAGTGAAGAAGTAAAAAATACGATTGAAAGGGAAACGTTGATATTAAATACATTATGCATTTTCATTTTATTTTATTTATTGGAATCACTATTGAATTTTACATTAAAGACTCTTAAAATTTGTATTTTACTTCAATCTAAGGTTAAAAATAAAAAAAAAAGATAAATCTGATCTGAAAATTGTTAGATATTGATCATCCTAGAGGTATTCGAAACACGTGCCTCTGATTAAAGAAAAGTTTGATGGTTTAGCTGAATTAAATGAAATTGTAGTGATTATTTTTTTACAAGATTTTCGCCAAATTTGTTAGAATTGAATAAAACTGAACCCTTAATCTTTTTACTTGTGCTTTTTTACTCTTAATTTGGTTGCTTTTTATTTATTTTTTATTATTACAGCAATGTCTCGATAATCGGAACAGAAAGTTGCCAGAATTATGTGACATCTACAATCTGGATTTTAGGCAGCATGTGTGAAAAAAGAGTTTATAAAGAAGTTCTAAATATTAAAACATAAAATTTAATTATTATATTTTCTAAGAACATTCGAATTACAGATGTCAAGAGTCCGGATTATAGATGTCATTTTACACACTCAAGGTGTTCGGATTACCGAGAGTTCGGATTAGTAAGACATTACTGTATTTTATTTTTTTTATAAAAAACAGTCGCAATCTGCATTAGATTTTATTTTTAAAAGCTTAAAAACACTTGTAATTTGTTACTTAATTTGTCAGATCGTCATCAACACATCACTTGGCTGATGATGTTTAACGTTGAAGAAACAACAAATTTTAGTGGGTTTGGGTGGTAATCTTATGAATAAAAAAGTGTTGCAGTATAATATTTTAATGGACCAATTCAGAGAAATTTAGTTTTTGTTGTAGTTTTTATTAATTGTTTTTATTTTTGTTAGCTAAATTGTGGTATTTTTTTAAAATTTCTTTATTTATAATTTTTTGAACGTGAGCTTGTTGCAGGCGTGCATCGACGATAATTCCGAAATGGTCGAATTTCTAGTCGACCACGGAGCGGACGTGAACCGCGGCGACAACGAAGGATGGACACCATTACACGCGACCGCAAGTTGCGGTTTTTTGTACATTGCCAAATATTTAATCGAAAAAGGTGCGAATGTCGCCGCTGTTAACAACGATGGAGAACTAGCCGTAGACATCTCAGAGTGTCAAAAGATGGAAGATTTACTAAACGAAGAAATCAAAAAGAGAGGTTCTGTCCATTGATTACGAACACTAAAACAAATTTATTTATCTTGATTTTGTGCAGGAATTGACTGTGATGCAGCTCGCAACGAAGAAAAACGTATCATGTTACAAGACGCTAAAGAATGGTTAGCGACCAAAAGTCCACTAGTGGATGCACCGCACCCCAAAAATGGGGCTACGGCTCTCCATGTGGCTGCGGCTAAGGGATACACGGACGTTATGAAGTCGGTTGTTAAAATTACTGAAATTTTTTATATTTTGATCATTGAATTCTAGAATTTTGCTCCAATGTGGGGCGGATATCGACGCCCAAGACATTGACGGATGGACTCCTCTGCACGCCGCCGCCCATTGGGGTCATAAAGACGCCTGCCAAATCCTGGCAGAAAATCTCGCCGACATGGAGGCGAAAAATTACGTCGTAGGTCATTAATTTCTTAACCGAAACATTTTTTTTTATCTTTTATTTACTAGGGCCAAACTCCGTTCGATTTGGCCGATAATGACATGTTGAAATTTTTGGAGGATCTCAAGAAAAAACAAAACAAAGAAGACGTGCTTAATAGGCGGCAAGCGAAAAAGAGAGCCGAAATACAGGATAGGACCATCGAAATTGAAACGCCGAGTAAAGTTAAAAAAGTTGAAGTGGAAATAGAAAAGGAGGAGAAACAGGATGATAATATTGGTGAGTTGAGTAAGATTCGAGGAATTTTCGTTCCATAATGCTTACTTTATAAATATGTTTTTCTTTTCTGCTGCTTTAAAGAAATGGACGTGTCTAGTGAAAGTGAATCCGAGACTGAAAGCAGTTCTGAAACAGAATCGAACAGCACTGATGATGGTAATTTTTGTCAGTCTGTATTCATTGATAACTTGTACAGCATCGATATGTTTCGAATAAGCATGAACGAAAAATGACAACAATAAATATAGCTCTTTGTTTAGTACTTTTATCAATTTTTTCTCTTTCCGGAGACACTCGACATGATTTTGTGCATGAAAAAACACAATTAACAGTTTTTCTTACATAATTAACGCAAAAAATACTAAGAATTTCAATTTCTAACTAGTAAATTAGTTAACTGTTCTAACGCCTAAACAAAGAGCAGCGCGAATAATCCACGAATTAACATTAATATTTCTATGATTGTTGGATAACTTTTTTATTTTTGGATTTGTTTACAGAGAAGAAGAATAGAGTGAATTCTTTAGATGCAGTAAGCATATCAAATAAGCCTGCAGAATCTACAAGACTGCCACCTAGTGTGCCTCCTAAACAATTAGTTGATTCAAATAATGAAGATAATGCACCTTCTTGGAGGAAGCAGAATACACGACAAACCAAAGCCGATTTACCAAGTCCTGTAAAAACGACCGGTAATTAAATCCATTTAAAAAAAAATAAATTTGAAAGAAATGATTTTAGCCGATTCTGTAAATAATGAAAACGACGTTACCCTCCGAAGACCCAGTAGTTTACAAGCAGACAAAGAGTGAGTGTTTCTTATTGCTTCATTTACAAAGTAATAACTCCTTCGCAAAATGAGCTTCGCCTATTAACAATATTGACATAACCAAGAAATGAATTATTTCATCTTGCAAAGGGGAAATTAATAGCTTATTTTAATCGACTTTTTCTCCAGTTTTTACTACTTTTATTTCTTTTCGAATGATTTGTTTTTAAGGTAGTAGAAACTGATTGCATCTAACGCTCTGACACTTGCTTGTATTGTTTAGGTTCTACTCGAAATACGAGGAACTGCATGCACGCATTAAGAAATATAGAAATAGCAATGACATTATTCCTTATTCGACTAGACCTCATTCCGACATTATCCCAAATTCCTATTCAACTTCTCAGCAGCATTACAGGTATGCACGTATTAGTGTCCGAATGTTATATATTATAAAGCGATTGTTTTTTTAATAACAAAAGGGCAAGCAGATATTAACAATTTAATACATTTTTAACGCTTAACGACCATCGCTTTATAATTCGTTGTTGAGATGTATTTAGTCATGTAGTCAATGCTTTTTTACGATTGTGTAGGAGATTAAATGTCTGCACAACTGTTTTGTCACGATTTATTGGCATTTGCATGAAAAACTTCTCTTGATAAAAATTTACATAAATTTTATGATAATGTAACAAAAACGATAATTAAAATTAAAATATTACGACCGATTATCACTTGTAACTTATATTTTGTGACAAGTCATAAGTTTTTGAATTTGGGTTAATTGAAATTAGATAAATCATTTCAAATTGATATGGGCGTTTATTTATTTATTCTATTTATAATTTTATATTTTTTACGAAAATAAATGCTTCCTTACACAATCAAAATAAGAATATATGACATTATTTTATATTTATTTTATTCTAGGAGTTCGAAAGAAGACAGTAATGAAAATAACAGTACATCATCAACGAAAACATCACCGGTAATGAGTCCTGTATCCAACAATCAACCACTTCGAAGGTAAGAAAAGTAATTGAAATATCGGGATTCAGCTTATTGTGTTGTCAATTCGTATATTGATATTGTGAATTCTTTTGTTAGCGGTTTAAAATTGCCAATTGGCACAAATCAACCTGTTACTACCACTAGCACTCCAACAACTCCTACAACTCCCGGTGGCACTAGACTTCAAATGTTTAAAAACTTCTTCAAGTATGAGTTTCGTTCAGTCTTAACTGAGTTTGTGTGACGTTGCTTACTAAACGTTTGATTTCAATTCTCGTTTTTATTTTTATTTAATCGATTTATTATAATTTTGGTCGCCGATATTAACATTTGTATTTCCCTCAATGTAAATAAAACTGATTGATATTTTTAAAGGTCGTTCGTGCCTCCTGTCCGAGACGAGGAAAGTGAAACGCAACGCAAAGCTCACGCGAAACGCGTCCGTGAAACGCGTCGATCAACTCAAGGTGTGACGTTGGAAGAAATCAAATCAGCTGAACAATTTGTCAAGAAGAAGAATCAACCCAATTGTAATAACAATAACAATGAGCAAGTAAGTCCTGTTGTTATTTTTCAGTACGTTTCATGGCTTATTCATCAGGAGTGGTGGATAATTTTTGTAATAATACAAATTTTTTCATCATTTAATATCATATGTAATGTGTACTAACAGTCTGGAGCTAACGGGGAATCCCCTAACGGAGTGAGTGTGACCGCTACAATAACCACTGCGGCACCTACTGTTATAACACGTGATACTGAAGAACCTAGTGTTACTCATGAGCGTAGGCCGTCGTGGAGACTGAAAATAGACAGTAGTAGTAAGGTGAGTTTAGGTGTTGTGAAAGTCGACTCTGGAGCCTGAAAGTGGAAGATTTTCTCTCTCTTCGCTTTTCTTTGCCATTTTCTTTCTTATAAATGTTACATGCAGATTTACCAAGGGAGGAGGTTACTCTTTTTTTGTAAAAAAAATTTTTTTTTGGTTCTCAAGATTCTAGCCAAAAATTTTTACTCCATTTTAATCACAAAAATTGTTAGAAAACTAATTGTTTTGGAGACGTTGAATCTTACTTTAATAACATGTAACTTAAAATTAAAATATGTAGTCAATAATATTTCACACATTTTTTGGTCAATTTATTTCTCCAATGTAACTTTTTTAAGCAGGAAAGAAAAGTTGACGAAAACATATAGGTTCTTATATCGGGTGTTTCAGAAATGTGTGGCATAATTTTAACCACGAATACCCCTCTACAAATGAGAATAGCACAGTATTTATTGACCCACTTCAAAAAAATAGAAAAATTACAGCATCCCACATATCGATATGAAAAAATTATTTTCTGGAAATATTTTTCTTATCGTTTATCCAATTATTATGAAACTTTGCATGTAAGGGGACTAAAAGAAGACACTCTTTGATATGGTGTAAACGGAAGTCTTGTAAAAGCTATACATTTTCAGTGGCAATGGGGCTCTTTCAGTTTTTGTATAATGAAAGCCCAATCATGTTTTCATAAAAAAGGTACTCTTGTTTTATAACCCAAAATGTACTATTTTAAACTCATTTTTTCATACCGATTTTTGAAAAGTTGTAATTTTTCTATTTTTTGAGGTGGGTAAATGAATACTGTGGTATTTATTCTTATTTGTAGAGGGATACTCGTGATTAAAATTATGCTACACATTTTTGAATTACCCCCGATATACAGTTCTTATACAGGGTGTTTCACAATTCGCGCCCCAAAGAAAAATTCCAAGATAACAAAAACATGAAAAAATGTCTGAAAAAAAAAATCATTCATGAAAAAAATCTGTCAAAAAAATTTTACATTTATTTTTTGACATTTGATATTTTGTTATGTCTATTCAATGTTACTGATTAAAAAAACTAGGATTTAAGGATATTCGTGAATAGGTTGCTATAAATTGGTTAAGCTGGTGTTTGGTGACAAACAAAAGATATCGTAACCAGTGTCAAAATTTAGGTTAAGTCACCTGTCAGCTTGATTGGATAATTCATTTCATAGTTGACAACAGGTTGACAGAAAACGTCAACCATCAATAACAAGGGGTAACCAACCTTAAGCTTTCAAAATTACTTCTGCAAATTCTAGTTACAAACAACATGAAAAACGTAATTTTCCTAAAAGTTCAAATCCTAGGTGGTAATTTCTTGTTAACAAATCTTTACATGTTTTTTCATAATTATTTAGTACAGGTACAAAAATGTTGCCAATTACTCGTAGTTACAATTTAGGATGCAGCTTCCTTGTTTCTTCTTCTAATAGCCTGCAGGAAAAAAATAGAAAATCATTTTCCAACAGAAATAAATAAAGTTAAGACACTGCAAAATTTAAACTCCCATAATTTCTAAATTTTTATAGATAGAATTTTTCCTGGTATCGTACCTTACATGACACTTTTCTCTGAGGCGCGAGTGCTGAAACAGCCTGTATAGTTCCGGATTTTGTGTTAGTAGGGTAAAAACGGATTTTCAAAGAATTTAATATTTTAAAACAAGGACTGAAAATTTGACTAGTTAATAAAATAAAATTTGAGAGTAAAATCTTCTACTTTTTATTTTTTTTGGGGGGGTACAAATTTAATGACAGGTAATTATGTGTTGATTTTAATCGTTAATTAATTATCGGTTTTCCTAGTTGATTTTGTAAATATCAATCCTTACTGTAGTAATTTTTTTTCAGATTTGCGTTTTGGTTTTTCTTCTAAGCTTGTACTTAATCTGTAATCCTATCCAACATATTTTGTACTTAACGTCACTTCTCTTGTATTATTACGTTAAGCATGCATGTTAGTGTAATGCTGTTGTAATTAGTTGTAGCACAAAAATAATATTTTTATTTACTTCTGGAGTGTCATAATAACCTAACACATCTCGTAATTTGTTGAAAATTAAATACCAAAGCTAGTTTAAAGGATGTTTTAATAAATGTTTATTTAACAACGTTGTGTTTAATAATTTTTGGGGAAAGTCCAGCTTAACTCGGGGTTGGGCATAAATGTGTGCACGCTAATACTTTTTGTTGGATGTAGTTTAAACTGGAAGATGCAACGAAATCCTCTGAACCACCAAGCACTCCGTCCTTTGTCCGTCGCACCGTCACACAAAATACCATCACGAACCCCAGACCGTCGTCGGCACCGGTCGAAACGGCCGAAACTACGGTCACGTTACCATTGAGAAGGCCAAAATCGCAAGACGAAAAAGGTAATTAAATATTTTTTTCTTGTCGAAATTTTAATCAATTTGTACAGAACAAGACAAAGAAAATGACGTACGGAACGCTCAAGCTACCCTCGCCACACAGGCGGCCATCCAGCGAAGAAGGAGGCCCAAGAGGAGATCGACGGGGGTTGTGTCGTTTGAAAATATGGATGTGAGTGGTTAAGCTTCTGTTTTTGACTGACTTTCTCATTTTTTTATCCATTTAGGATATGGATCAAGATAAGGATCCGTCAGGAGGTGGTGATTATGAAGATAGTTCGAAATTGAATCACGAAGAGGTGAGGCTTTTACGATTTGTTGCTTGTAAAATAGTTTTGCGTTCAATTAATTTGTTTATTTCGTTCATTTATTTTTATTGGCAGAGATTACTCGACGTCTCTAATTCGATTTCTTTAAATACAGTCGAAATATAAAATAATCGTAAATTTTCCACATGTGGTTATGTGTGAAATTGGACTTCACATATCGAAATCAATACATAAAGTGTCAAGGGCGCTCATTTCACACATGTCACATGACAACTAAATTTTGAAGTAGTTTAAATATTGTAGGAAAAACGTTGTTTACATTATGTGTGCGAAACTGTTTTTTAAACAAACAGTTGTTTCGCACACTTTGGATAAAATTAACCATTATTGTTTGACATGTCATTTAAAAATTATTAATGACTAATGTTTTTTTCTCGTTATTTTCTTTGTTGCGTATTGCAAAAGTCTATTTTTTTACTGACAAATACATAAACCCAGTTAGTGGGAAGCGATGAAAGGGGCAAGGTTTTGGAAGATTCACTGAGCATTATTTTTAAAAAGTTTGTCATCGCTCAATTAAACAAATACAAACAAAATTAATTTTTAAACCAAGGAAATCGTAACAGTTTTATGAGTCGACGAAAATTGGAACCTTGTGGTCACTACAATGCCAACTCTAATCTCATTGTTGTAAAGTTTAACGCCCATAGAATTATATAATTTTTACGATAAAAATATTTGATTAAAAGTACGCACAAAATGAAAGTGCTGGTCTTGGGTGAAAGATATTTAAAATAAATGTTACCTCCAGAAGCGTCTTTTGCAAATATTTTCGCGATTTTTTTCGTAATTGCTTATACTTTAACGATGCTCCTAATGGAGGTAAGTTTCACTTCCAATGAGTTTTCTATTTTTATTTTTTTGTTGCCAACTATTTAAATTTCCCGGGCGAACTCGTCGATTTTTATTGACAATTTAAGCGGTTGTTGCTTACCAACCTTCTAGTTCCTAGGTAACTTTACTAAAATATGAAATTGTTGTCTCGCAACTGAACTAATAGTGCTTTTGACCTTGATTGTCTCTTACACTTATTAATTACTGTTTTCATTTTTAGCTAAACTAATTACGTCTCGTGTAATTGCCATATTTCGACGCTATTATTAAACCAATAATTTGGCAAACTTGCAAAATATCATCGTTATTATTAGCCGTGTTGTGTCGTTTAAACTTTTTTCTTCTAATAAATTAATTAAGAAACTTATAAAATTTAATTTTAAACTAAACCGAATTATCTTTCGCTCGTTAAACTCTACAGCTTATGCATGCCTAAAATAACTCTTAACTGCACCTAAATATACGAATTATCTCGGATTTCCACCACCGAAACTCGTCAACTCCCGGTTAACCCTGATGCGAAAAGTAAAATAAACAGTCTTAATGTAGGTTATTAAAACCGAAAATAGTGCGATCAATTTTAAACAAGCGAGTTAAATTTTCACGAGAATAAATCGTCATTCATTAAATTATTTCGCGGTTTCGGTTTTATTCGCACGTGCCGGTGAAACCTTGGCCAGGTGCGAAGTTACATTTCTCATAAACCAGGATTGGCGAGCGTTCAGAAAATCGACAAAAAGACCAGAAATGCCAATTATTTGTGGTGTATGACATGTGGGGGATTTTTTTGGATTTTCTTTACGTAGACGACGTGGGCGCATGTATTTTGGTAATTTTGACGAACAGATTCATACCTTGAAGCAGTTCATGAAAAACAAGGGTTTCAAAATATTTGAACATTTATTTAAAAAAAAAATTAATGAAATAGTGTTTCATTGAGAGTTTGTTTTTTGTCTAGTTGCAGGAAAATCAAAATTAGACAAAGATAGAGAGTCGTTTAGTGGGATTTAAATAGCTTGCTAGTTTAGTTGGTGTATATTAGAGTTTCCACGAGTTCAGTCTGTTTCATGTTCGAGTTCAATGCGAAACTTATTTGTATACTATGATTTTTTTAAGTCTTGTGTTTAAATCTTTTGCCAGAATTATAAATTATAACACGTGACGTACGTTTGGGGAAGACTTCCTGTGTTTTCTAGTGTTGCACGAGTGATACACTTTCTTTTTAATCGAGAAAAATGTCTTTCCACGGTAAACAACCGGTTCCTCCTTTGAGACGTCGTTCATCTTCAGCGGTTCGAAGCAATGGAAATTCGTATAGTAACAGGCCAAGGAGTATGGGGTATTATGGGGCAAATACTGTCGGTTATACTTCTCCTTATACATCGACAAGCCCCTATTCTTCTTCATCTTACGGCAGTTATAGTTCGAATTACAAAAGTCCTTATTTTCCTAATGGTTACAGGGGAAGTTCCGGTTATGCCAGTATAACAATCCCTGCAAAGAGTCTAGCTAATATAAATCTGGTGACTCCTAATTATTCTAAAACGTACGAGAACAACAGGGATTATACAGGGCATAGGTCGCGAAGGGATTTATCGAGGACAGGGAGTTTTAATAGAGACAGGGATCGGTCTTTATCAAGATCGCATAATTCTTTAGCTGGTAGTAGTTTGGGTTCAAAGTCAATAAGTTTAAATTCTTTGACATCAGAGGGTTACATTGTACGAATTTCAACAAATTCGAGTCTTTTTACTGAGTGAGTTTCAATCATTTTCAGAGTGATAGATCGAGCAGATCCCGCTTAGGAAGCACTTCGGATATTAGAAACGAAAACGGCGAAATTGACTATAAAAAATTGTATGAACAAGCTCTCGTCGAAAACAGCGAACTTAAGGACAAATTGAAAAAGACAGACCAAGAATTGAGGGACACAAAACAGACATTGGAAAAACTCAAACTTGTGGTAAGTCTCGTCTCGCCTTCACAATTTTTTTTTGTTAATGAAAATTATTACAGACGAGTAAAAATTCGTTATCGGAATTAGAAAAACGCGAACGGAGGGCAATGGAACGAAAGTTGAGCGAGATGGAGGAGGAATTAAAGGTAGGTATTTTAATTTGTTATAATTTAATTCTTGTTTCTTCCAGCATAATGGCATTTTTTGTACCAGTATTATTTCGTAGTTTGCAGCAAGCTTTTTTGTTTTTTTGGATGATTTTTTTACGGAAATTTGACATAATTTTAGTTAACCATTTTCTAACACTAACAGATTAACAGCAACAACACCACATAAAACACAATATTATTTTTTTGCACAACAAACAACAAACAATGCACAATTTTGTGAATTATTTCGTGTCTGAACGATTATTTTTGATGACACAATGATTTTTTACTCGTAAAATTGGAGCACACCATTTTATTTTTAAATTTGGTGGTAAACGTCCTTGTGGTTGTGAGAAAAAATCGAAAATAATTAATTATAACTTTTTTTCGAGTTTTGTAATTATAAACACGTGCGAGATTTATTTTGAACATTTCAAAAATGAATATACTGAGTAACACTAGAAATGCAACACGTCATATTTGTTTTGCCTGAAAGTGTGAGTTGGCGCGAAATTCAAGTTCGACAAACTAAAATTACGGTTTGTAGGTCAATTGTAATTAAAAATTGGCAATATGACAGAATATGTTGAATTTATCGCAAATAAAAATGAAACAATTTTTTTCCTGGGTTGATTTTATTGTCGTACAAAAAATTGATGTTAAATTTCGAATGTCACTCAGTGTATTGGTGAAAAATGACTTGCAAATATTGCATGTAAAAATAAAATGCGGTATTTTTTCGGTGTAAATGAATTACTGTGTTGCTATTTTTATTCTCATCATGTGCATGTAAAACGTATAAATAGCAATCTTATTATCACGTGATACGTTTGTCTTGGGTTATTTTTGTTTTTCATTTCGTTTTTGGTTTATTTTTACGAATTTCTTGACCTGAGTCTGTCCGAAATGATTTAGCAGAGACAAGAGAATTAAATGGATTTTGTACTGTTTTGTATTAAAAAGAATCGGGTCAACGTGAAACCCAAATATTTTATAAATAAGTCGCCAAATCTAATTCCGTACCAATTGCCTAATACATAATTAATTGCTTTTCATGTGTCGCTCTAATTTTATCAGTAAATATAAAGTTTACATAGCGCTAACTCAGTATGATGGAAGCTTTGAATCTAGTTTATATTTTCAGGATTTTTTTCTCTACGTAATTAATAAAAGTTGTGTAATTGTGATTTCTTAGAGATACACGTTGTATTATTGTTTTAGCAATTGCAAAAATTGAAAGCCGAGAATGAACGTTTAAAGGCTGACAACAGGTCTCTCACACGTGTCATCACCAAACTTACCAACTCTCCAAAAAAATAGGTAAAACTCGTTAAAACGCCATGCAGCTGATTTCGCCCATTTTTTTAATGAAATTGTTTCGTGTTGTTCATTTTGTTTTCTTATTATTGTACACTTGTTTTGTGTTCAAATGTTGGATGATGGTAGAACGCATATTCACACACCTAATAACAAAAAAAAAGTTTTTCTTTCTTTTAAATTGTTAACATACTAACATACTCTCTCACATTTCCAATTTTGTGCAGTGTTTTTTGTTTTTGTAACTGATTTTGTGTTGTATGTTTGAATTTTTGAGCTTTTTCGACAGCACTCAAAACGGACATAAATCGATATTCACACGGCTTTTAATTATTCGTATGTGAGCATGAGTTTGAAACTGGAGTCGATGAGTTGTTATTAATTTGAAAATTGAATTTTTCAGCAGTTGGATATTATGAAGGTAGAAAATCAGAAGCTAAAGGACGAGAATGGAGCGCTTATTAGAGTGATTAGTAAGTTATCGAAATAGCATAAGCCTTAGAAGTTTTAATTTTCCTATTGCATTTTACACTAAATACGACTATAATTACTAGAACTTCGTAGTCCGAAGTCGTTTCCTTCCTTTTTTGTTGTAATCAAGTATTATTGTTATTTTTAATTTATTGAAAATTGTACGAAACGAATGACCACACATTTAAGTAATGTCTGTTTCAAATAGCTGTGCTAAGTAACAGTTCCTGTTGTCTAGCAACTAGCAGTGAATTTGAGGCAAATTTTACATTTTGACATTAATAAGGCATTTGTGTTGGATTGCTTGTAGTTTGCTGGTTGTGTGATATTATTTGCTTTTTATTTATTTTGACATCCATCAACTGTAGGAAAAGACATGTAACTTTTTTCTAGCATGTGTTGTGTATTAAATAAACACTTCATTTTTACTAAACGAACATGTCAATTTAAAGTATATTTTTTGTAAAACATATAAACATGTTGTATTATATAAATGTATTTAAATGTACTGTACTTTGTGAATAACTTATTATTAACAATTGTTGTGATTTTAATGTTACAAAAAATATATAAATTATTTGTTTTTTTCTCGATATTCGTTTTATAATGCTTATATTTCATGTGTTCGACATCAAATATAGGCATTATAAATTTGTTTTCCTTAGGTAATGTACAAAATCATTTTTTAACAAAAGTTTAAATTGTTAGAATCTAGTCCAAAGATAAAAAACTTGCGACAAATTTTGTTAAGCACTTTTCACCTGTTAAATGTTTTTAACTTTCAAATTATGCCATAAGGTGCTAAATATCAGTAAGTTCAAGTTTATATCAAAACTTTACATACATATGAATTTTGTCTGTGACTATAAAATTGTATTTCTTGTGAAATATACTTGGGACTGAAAAAACTATTTGATGGAATATTTTTTTCATTAACGATTACATTTGTACATACAGTTTGTTAATTTCTAGCGTTTTAACGTTTTATTTCATTGAACTTGTGCCTTGCTTCCCTTTGTATTTATTATATAAATTTTTAGTTAGTGTGTAAATTATTTCATGTATTTATTCCTTGTTTAGAGGCTGGTAGAATATCATGTGAATAGTGATTTTATAGCTGATTCTTTAATAAAATCCTGATACGAATTTGAGTTTTGTCTTCTTCATCGGAGGTAAGTAGAAAACAAGTTCTGTACACATTTGGGTTTATTTTTATAAAGCATTTTTTGGAAACTCCAAAAATTAAAATTACAACCTTGAATCTCGTTACATGAAACAGGAAGTGTCTCTTTTTGACTTAAAATGAAAATATATACAAAAAGTAACGAAAATAATTTACGAATTTCCACAACATTGCCTTGTGGGTGGTGGAGGAACTTGATCATCGTCAACAACAACCACGTTGCGTCTCTGCGAATTCTGCCTAGACAAGGGCGCATTTTGCGCTTCTTTCTCCTCAACAGTCTCCAACATTTTTTGAGTAAGAGTCAGGAACATCTCTTCTACACCTTTATTTAACTTCGCCGACGTCTGGAAATGTATCGCTCCAACTTTACTCGCGTAACTACAAAATACAATTTTGAAACGAACTTTGCAAAACTGCAACTCACGCTTCCGCATCTTCTAAACTAACATTCCTGTTTTTCTCAAGATCAGTCTTATTTCCTGCAATCACTAGACATATCTCAGCCCCCAACATCTTCCTCAATTCTTTTACCCAACTTTTGACTTTCTGAAACGAATCTTCGTCAGTGATATCGTACACCAACACTGCACCGTTTGATGATCTGTAATAAATCGGACCCAATGCGTGGAATTTCTCTTGACCTGCAGTGTCCCAAATCGCTAGGTTTATGCGTTTACTGTCTATATTCAGTTTTTTGTTGAGAAAAGAAGCCTGAAATAGAGTTTGCAAAAACTGTAAACCATTACTTAAAAATTAATACCTGGACTGTGGTTACATGATTTGTGTTGAATTTGTCCTCAACATATCTAAGTACCAAGCTAGTTTTCCCCACACAACCCTCGCCCAATAAGACAACTTTAAAATTGTGGGAAGCCCCACTAGTGTTGGCCATAATTACCAATTTTGGGTTAATTTAGTGCCGACCAACGCAAAAACTCGTAGTCACTTCAATGCGTCATTAAATATGATTGTACAAAGGCTTAAATTCGATAATTTGCTTCGAGTGGAAATTCACGAAGAAGGGTTATGAAAACAGTTCGTTGTTTAAATTTAAACTGTTGTTCCAAAAATGGGTAAAAATATCTAAACAACTGTTAGACTTTTCAGCACAATCACAATAATTCACAAATCAAAAATATTTTCGATTACATTTTCACAATCAGCTGATCGTTCTTTATGTAGGCGTGACTTGCGTACCTGTCGAAATTGATTCCCCAAAGCGCCGCTAGAGGGATTTCAAAATTTGGCAAATTTCTGGCAAAAATCACATTTTTTTCACACTTGGTTAGTCGTAAATAATCATTTTTGGGCCAAACTTTCGGTTCACATTGATCCGCTAAAGAATCAAATTGATTTAATATGTGTTTACTGGTGTAAACAATTCGGTTATAAAAGGAAACGTCATCTCAAACTCTGACGTAATACCGGAAGTCGTAGTCAAGTCAGCGACTGTTTATGTGTTTCACAGGCAAAAAACACAAATTTTGAGAAAATCTCACACTTGCCGCTTAATGTGAAAATTCAATTGCGACTTTTGCGATACAAGTTTTGTAAAATTAAGTTGGATTAAGGTGAAATCGTTTGAAATTCGCCCCGAAAGCTTTAGGTTGCGCATTGAAGTGCGCAGTGGCTCATCTGTGTTTCTAGCCGTCATCTGTGTTGTATTGGTAAGTGCACAATCACTTTTTTGCTTTAAATTTCTCAAAAATTACGTGAAAATATTGAATGACTCGTACCCGAATGGCTTAATTTAAGTCGTATCAGTCGTTGTGAATGAGTGTCATTGGAAATTATCACGTAGTTCATTTAAAATTTGCGTTTTTTCTTTGGCGTCACATCGGTGGTAGCGAGCGTTTGTTCAAAAGCACGGCTCCAACTATTGTAATCAGGTCAAATAATTGGATGTCTTTGAGCGATTTGTGGCGATTTATGCACATATGAGGGGCAAATTGGGCGAAAATGTCGACGAAACTGTAAAATTTTGGTTTTGTGGGATTGTTGTACGGTCGAGGCAAGTCGGGACGTTTGGCACGTAGGCCCGCTTTCTCTTATGCACGTGTTGGAGTGTTCCAGTTTCGGGATTGCATCGAGATGTTTTCGATTTAAGACATTATGTAATGGAAAAACTGGAGGAAAATCTGTTTGGTCTTGACACCATTTTTAAAGAAAAATAGAAAGTTTTAGGCGGATTTTCGGGGTAACAGTTGTTGGTTAAAATTCTAATGTTACGTACGCAAAAATCGACAAAATTGCTTTTGAAAATTGAGTTGAAACAGCGTCGCGTTTGTGCAATTTTTTTTTTAATTTTTGGCCCAAGTGTTAACCCTTTGTCTTGATGTGGGAGATTAGATACGAATGGGTCTGATATGAGGTTACGCCCACGGGAAATTGCGACTTTCCGTTCATTCTGAGAATGTTTTGGTAATTTGGGCCTTTAATTTTTCGATATTTTTTCCCTTGGGCCGAAAGTGCACGATGTTAAACGCATACAGTGCGTGGCCACCGACCGGCTTCTTGCGACACCACGCGTCGTGCGTCGTCCATCATGGCCGGCGTCAATGCTCCCGATAAATTTCACAGTGAAATTGTTTGTAATATAACAGAAAGTGGGAATTTTTAACTATTTTTGTGCTGAGAAAAGGAATTATGATGAATTTTTTTGTAACCTTCTGAAAATATGAAATCTTATTGGGATGCTGTTAGTAGAAGTAATCAAAAAGCTACCTCCTGCAATGTTTTAAAACAATCAATTTATTACCTTTAAAATATGTGGTAATTATTGTTTTTTCATGTGTGTAATTGGTAGTAAGACGTAGTAAACATTTTTATTGCCGTAAAAATGTAAATAAATGAAAATTGTTGTTGATTATATTTATTTAGAGTTATCAATGTTTTTGATGCAATTACAAGCAACTAAATGTTTACTTCTACTGTTTGCCGAAATTAATTTGTGTTTAATTTTTGTCACCATTTCTTATCAATTTGAGAAATGCTTATACATACTATGTTTATAATAAATGTTTTATTAAATAATTTTTTTTCGCTCCCAAAAATAATTCTTGAATAGTTG
This sequence comes from Tribolium madens, assembly GCF_015345945.1. Taxonomy (NCBI): domain Eukaryota; kingdom Metazoa; phylum Arthropoda; class Insecta; order Coleoptera; family Tenebrionidae; genus Tribolium; species Tribolium madens. The sequence goes on from NW_025401069.1 coordinate 1,658,246, forward strand.
TCAATTAGTTTTTGGTGTAGTGTTTTGACCTTTACATTCATTTTTGATAGAAAGTTGACAACAGACAAAATTACACAGGAAAATAAAATTTTGACAAAATAATTAAGTTCCAAAATTACATTACCTACCAAAATTTAATTACATACTTGTAACAAAAGTATCTATCAGAATTGAAAAATAAAAGAGTCATAGTTATGTATTTTACTTTAATTTTCAAAAACTTCAGAACCAAAAAAATTATACAAAGTTTAATTTTAAAACGTAATATACAGTATGTCCCGGATTGAGTTTACAATACGAAAAAAAATCTTTTATTTTATGACTGTAAAGGAAAAACATTTTTGGTTTCATCTGAAACGAGCAAATCTGTAATTTTACTTTATATTTTTTTTATTATTTTGTTTTTACTACTAGTGAAATTAGACACGTTTTTATGTTTTTTATATCATGTGATCAAATAAATTCGGAGTCGAAATCGACTTTGAGTAACAAAATTTAAAACAATTCTTTTTTTAGTCTTTGTTTGAATCACATAAATTTGTCCTGTCACCATTTGTCAAATGAAAGATACTTTGATGTGTCAATTAGAACTTTGATCAAAAAATCGAAGTATTACAGCTTGTGGCACTTTTGCCTTTGTAAAAGTTCCTTGATACTTTTTTTTAATCAATCAGACTTCGACCGGAAATTTATTTAAAAAATTACATAAAAATCTTCTTAATCTGATAGAAAATTTGGTTATATTTTTTGAAGTATTGCAACAAATACTTGAGAAATGCCTAAAGTTTAAGTTGTCTAGTTGTTGTTCTAAGGGGACGACATGATGTTATAATTTATGCTCCTTTTTTTAATGGTTTCAGATATTTGTCTTTTATGCTTATGATAATAAAGGACTCTTCGATTTATATTTTGGAAAAAACTGAAAATACAGGTAGTTCCAGTTTTTTTTTTTTTTTATAAAGATCATACTTTATCCTTGTAACTTTGACAGATACAAATTCCACATAGAAATACAAATTACCCAAATTTAAAAAAATATCAGTTTATTAAAACCATGCTCTAAAAAATCAACTTTTTCATACAAGTGTATTTTTTTATACAAGAGAGCTTTAGTTTGGGCTGTATAATTTCTAGAATGATTCTCATAAATTTATAAAGAACATTTCGTTGCTGCAACATCGAGTTGTAAGATCAAGTACTCTCAATCCAGAAAAATGACTTAATTAAAATTATGCAAAATAGATGAAGCTTGTTTATTTTTGTAACTAGGTTGTGGACGTTGCGTCCTTATTTCTTGTTAATAAACATTCATGTTTATATTAATAGAAAAAAAATGGTGTCATCACAGGGAAGAAAAGAAGTTTTTTTGGTCCAGCTATGGTCAGTTTAGAAAACAGAAGCAGAGGGTAAAATGTTGATTACAGGGTGCCCCTATTCATGGTTACAATAATTATTACAAAACGCATTCGTTTTTATCACAACTCGGGTCGTTCTGTGTCTTCATCGATCCGTGGGCGCGTGTATATGATGATGCTGCTTCGTAGGTGAATGCCCTTTAAAGTTTGTCGACTTTTTAGTCGCGACAACGATGCTGTTTACGATTGCACAAAGCAAATGATGCTTCAAACTCGTCGAAATCACGGTCGTCTTGTATCTATTTTAATCCTTCGCGTATTATAATGGTGGGGCCTCCTGTTTTGCATGGCGCCGTCAATGGCATACTGTCCGCTTTATTTGTCTCAATGCATTTTTTTTTTGTATTTTGTGGTTATTTTTAACGAATCGTAGGTCATGTTTTGGTGAGATAAGTGCGTAGAGGAACTTATCGGGTGTTTACAAGGAGATAAAAGAATTTATTTTTTTGCCGCCGATGTAAACACCAGTTCTAAAATTAGCACGAATGATTGATATAGGTTTTGTGATATATGAGATTTCATTAACGATTTTTTTTATTTTGATTCGGAAATAGTTTTACTATAAATACTAACTTTAAATACCAGTTTTATGATAAAACTCCCAAAACAAGAAGTTATTTATTTGTATCTCATAATAAAAGAATTATTTATTGTGTAATTTGTTGATAACTGTTATCTTGTTGAACAAATAGTGAACATTTTAGATAACTTATGTAATCGTAATGCACTTTTTGTTTTTTACTTTACTAATTTGAGACATCAAATACTGCAGCAGTGGATTCCTTTTTTATTAATGTATTAATCAGTAATGAAATGTTGATATAATACGATTTGCATTCCGTCTATAAATAGCAAGAATAAATTGTTGAGTGTTGAAATACTTGATTATTACGAAATGTAAAGTACACCTCTGTGCATTATGTTTACGTCGTAAAACAAATTATCAAAACGTTGACATAATTTCGATACGTTTTGTAATTTTACCATGTCCGGGAATGCATTTTATGAATAAGTAATTGATCGAGCTTTTATTTTTCGTTTCTGCAAATTATACAAGACATTAGTGTATTTATAGATAAATCTGTTTATATTCATTTGCTCGGTAGATAAACTTTAGCTCGGTATGACAACAACAATACCACAAAAACAATCTTTTACATACTGTAGATATGCAAAGTCGTGCAACGTCGTCCATACAAAATCAGGTAAATGAGATTTAATTATAATTTTTTTCTCTAAAAGAAGTCAATGTCGACATGTGAGATTTTTAAAGGTCACTTGTGTTTCCGCGACATGAAATTTGCCGTTTATAAGTCGTAAATTAAAAATTGCATATGCAAGGCCGGTTCGACCTTCCTTTTATTATGTACTCAATGTCACATGTTATGTATGAGAGACTCGGTTAGTTTTGAAGTTTTAGCTTAGCCCTTTTTTACGCTCAATGTACAACAGGTGTTGGTGCATTTAGAGGAAGTAAAACCGGAGTGTGACGCTCAGATATTTTTAGCTTGACACACTGAAGATTATTACACTACTAGAGAGATAATTTTTTGGTTCATTTACGGTTAATTATGGTTGTTCAAATGTTCGGAATTAATTAGAAAGTGGGAAATATTCCATAAATGCTTCGAAAAGTCGCCTTAGGTTGGATGTAGATTATTCTAATGTTCATTGGTCGTTGACCTGTTTATACATTTTTATTTGAGGGTTCATTGTAATCTCAAGGTTGTATGTTCTTGGTTCATTGTGTTGCATAGTCACATTTATGAAAATAAAAAAATCGAGCAAATGATGGTGACGGTTTTTATTATTTTATAAAGATTAATCAGTTTTTCAAACGTAAATTCCTTTTGAGATATTAATTAGAATTAGAAACTTGTTGGGCCAAAAATTAACTAATAATTACATTTTCATTAGAATCTTTAGGTATTTTGGATAGTAAATTTGATTTAGTAATTTTTTCTCTGACAAAATTTCGATTTGAAAGCGAGAATTTAAATTATTTAACGAAAAAAAATTGTTTATCTAAGACACAAAAACCAACCAATTGTAGACACCTCTTAGAAAAATAACTATGTACATATGTAGTTACATTTACAAAAAAAATGTGTTTTTTTGGTAATAAATTTTATTTAGAATCCATTTTTTTCATAATTTTTTGTTATTTAATGAGCAAGAATAATTAATTTTCAAAAATTTTAAGCAAAAACACAAATTCCTCTTGGAATAATAATAATAATTAAGTAGAAACTCTGTGGAACAAAATACCTACATTTTAATTTAATAAAAATTATTAAGTTTTAATCTTTAATTACATCTTCAATTGAATTTTTAGACGTATTCCACGTTGAGTGTCACCTGAAAAAAAACCCATCTCAATTGACAATTGAAAATGACAAATGGAATCTCTTTTTTTAATCACATGCAACACCTGTTGAATTAGGTATAGGAGTAACAAAATTTTACTAGAATTTAATTTTTGTAGTAAATTTTTTATGTTGGCAATATCACTGTCATGCGAAAGAGGACGAATTTTTACTTAAGACCTGGTTTATTTAAAGTTTATTTTAATTCAAATTGTCAGTATTTTAGTAGCGCTCGTTTGAGGACTAAAAGTCGCATTTTGCAAAATTAGATTTGTCTTAAAATTCTAGATCCACGTTGCCGATTGTAAATTGTGGTGTTAATGGTCCTTAAAAAAAACATAATAATTTCTTTCTTTTTTGAACAGTGTAGTTTTACCTCAGAAAACAGGAAAATTGTTAAGACCTGAAATATTTTTGATAATTTTATAGTAGCATTTTATAGATAACATTTTCAATAATAAGTATACTTGTCTTGGTATTGGTTCTGCTCTACTTAGTCCAGACAGTAGAATAAAAAATCTTAATTAAAACCACTTAATTCAAAACGAATAAGAGAAATTGCATTGTTGCCCGGTGAAACAACAATTCATTATCTTAAAAAAATGAAAATAAAATAAGAATTTACATTGTTTTTATTTTTTCCAGATTTTTATTAGTCTAGGCGCTACACCCCCTGCCCCATCATGTTTTCCTTCCATAGACCTAAGGTATACAGATCGTCAACGGGATGCTGTATTTGTAAGGCAAAATCAAGCAGGTTTGTGTCAAACTCCCGTCAAAAAACCATTTTATTATTCCTTTCTCTCCAGTTCCAGATTTACGGATAGTAAAAAATACGAAGAAGACTTTATGAAATGCTTCAAATTGGCTGAACCTCGTCAAGGCGAGATTTGTAACGCTTGTGTCCTTTTGGTCAAACGATGGAAAAAACTCCCCGCCGGCTCCGATCGCAATTGGAAACACGTAAGTTCGACAAAAAACAGTTTGTTTACGCAACCGCTAGTCATTTGTTTTCGAAAAATCTCAAAAGATGCTTTCACAAACTAAAATGCAATTATGGTATCGAAATCAGGTGGTGGACGCCCGCGCCGGTCCCGGAATGAAATCCATGTCGAAATTCAAAAGTAAGAGTAAGAAAATGGACGAAAATTGCGATAAAATCAAGAAAAAGAAGCATTTCGATCGCGAGTACAGTCCGTTGTCTGATAACGAGGATGTGGAAATGACTGAAGTGGACTTTTTGTGTGAAGATGGCCCCAGTGGTGGGTCGAGTCGCACGACGAGTCCAAGGGATAGTGATAGCGAGGAAAACGTGGTGAAAAGCAGGAGACATAAAGGTCAGGCGAAGAGAAGGGACGGAAGTCTTCCGGAAATGAGCGATTTTATTTGTCCAGAGTATTGGAAAAGGTGGGTGTTTTGAGGGTGTTTTTTTTTGGGGCGTTTTTGATGGAGTTTTTGTATTGCAGGGAAACGATTTGTTGCGGGACAATCTTCAAAGGAATGTGCGGAGAAGTGATCGTCGATAATCGATTTTTGAAAGCTTGTTCGGCACGTATGCGGTGTAAGTTGGCAACGCACGAGGTTAAAACCGAACCGGAAGTTGGAGTCACGAAAATGTTCAGTGATAGCAGTTCGGATTCAGGTTATGACGAGTCTTCGAATCAAGGCACAATAAGTGGAGATAGTGCCTTCAAAAAAGAACAAGTTAGTATAGAGGAGTTAAACAGTCAGATCAAAAACAATTAATGTATGCTCTCTTTAGATTGTTTTAATTTATTGATACATATTGATCGTTGTGTTTGTAAAGATTTATGCCTTTCTTGCAGATTTTTGCTAGTTTTTTTTACCAGTTGATATTGCATTATTGTTTTAGTACTTAATTTTATTCGATATGTTGCACAAAAATATTATACAAATGTTAGTTCTGCTTGTTTGTATATATTTCTGAAGAAAAGCATAAATCCGTTTTTTTTTTTTCTCATGGTGACACAGTACAAATGATGAAAAAATTGGTAATTTCCAATATTTTTCTCCTGCTCAACCAACCAAGTCACAGGGTGAAATATTTGAAGTTGTAATTTATAATAATGTAGATTTGTCTGTGACGGGAAATTTTTGACGTTGGATATTCCAAATCAATCTGTTGATTGGGTCCAAAAGTTTATTATTACGAACGACACCATTTTTATTATCAACAAATTTCAATCAAAAGTCAATTGTTTATAGACACAAAGATAAAATTTACTTCATCACTGAGATTTATTTATTGTTTGGCAGTGTAAAAGATTCTATTTTCCCATTCCGTTGTTGTGATGTGTTAAATTATTTAAATTATATAATTTCATTACTCTGCCTTGAATAAATACGACCGACTGACTAGAAGTAACGCGTAATTTTATCTGTGTGTTTGTGCAATTCTCTTTAAATCTGTTGTTTGAAGCAATATATTGTTTAAAAATCGGATCATATCGTAATTGTGGTGTCTTGAACTTACTGCCAAATACTAAAGTTATGACACACAAGTGTTCCTCTTCTAGAAAAACACAAACTATGCTAAGTATTTTAGAATAAACTTTATAATAATAATAATATAAAAAGAGCGCTCGTTTTTCGTATTATTTTTTGAAGGCAGCAATATCATCAGGTTGTTTCTACAAGATAATTTCACTTTAAGAAACTTGTTTTTAAATTGAAATTATCTTATTTCGATGGAGACTCGTTTCATCATACATTAATTTAGTGCATTAATAAAAAAGAGTTTATGCAACATTATTTATTATTTTGAATATTATTTTTACTAGATTATATTTTGTAAATTAGAGGGTATATTATACTTTTAAGAAATGCCTATAGACTGCAAGCCTAGTCGTTTTTGTATGATGTAATTGCAATTATTACATGAATCTCCTATTGAGTTTATCGATTCCATGATTGGCATTAATTTTTCATTGCAGAAGGGAGAAGATTCGCAACATTTAACTTATTATAACTGCCATGAATAATAAAATGTTCTATATTTTTTTACATCACTGGAATGACGATGAGAAAGAATGTACTTGCTGTAAAAAAGTGTAGATTTTTAACGTGGATCTCAGTTATTTGTGAAATGCATACATTCTTCTTTAATTCACAAATTATATTGATTAAAAAAGTATTATGATATATGTATATTCGTAATTATTAAGATTATGTACGATAAAATAGATATATATTTATTTCAAATTTGTATAATCTGTACATTTGGCTAGCTTTGTTTTATGTTTGTTAAGTTTTTCTCGCATGAAATACTCTTCCAATTATTAAATAATAAAAAATCTGACCTGAATGCTTCAGGCCTTTTAAATATTTAACGTAATTTCGAACGAAAATCATGGATGAGGGTAAAAGTAGACTATTTTTGATAAACATCAAACGTTTAGGAAAATTTTGGAATAAAAAATTAACAGCTAGCCAATTGATATGAGTTTTCTAGGAGTTTCACCATGTATATTCTAAATTTTATCATTTTCTAAAAAAAAATATAAAATCAAATAAATTGTTGTTAGTAAAGCCAAATTGTTACTAATGCAATAATATTAACAGCAATTGTTATAGATATCACGGATGTTAAGGTTGAAGCTATAATAAAATATTTTATAAATGAGTGTAAGAAACTAAGTTTCGAGGCTTTTAAAGTCGAGTTTTAGCTAAGGACCTAAATGGTATTACTAGAAATGATTCATTACTAGATTTGTAGAACATTTGTTTTGTCCGTGGTTTTTTGTGAATTTTATTGTAATTGAGTGTTTCCAATTCCATGCAATATGTGAGAAAATTCGTTCTGTATTGTGTATTTATCAATAAACTTTAAATATATTTCTAATATTTCAATTTATTTTCCCGTTAGCCCCCTGAACGTGAATTTTTTGTGTTATATTCTTTTGAATCAATTGAAATCCCGCGTTTTTTCAGTTTATCTGTCGGTATTATAGGTTTTTAGTTGACTTCGGGATTACAGGTTTCTATTCTACAAACGCAACAAAATGAAACGTCAAGTACAAATGTAACCTCAAACTAATAAAATTTTTAATAACAAATTAAACTTATTGCACAATGAAGGTGCCAGAATCCGAGAAAGAAAACGTCCTATCGAGACGTTTGAACAAAATCTTGGAAACCCGACTTGAAAACGATCAGGTAATTCGTACAACCCCAAATTCAATTGATAACCCCTATAAAACAGGATACCTTGGAAGCACTAAAACAACTTTCAACATTTTACACCGAAAACACTCTACAAGCACGCCGAAATTTGCGCAGCCAGATTGAAAAACGCAGCCTCGACATAAACGAAAATTTCCTCGCATCGTTCAGAGAAGTAAAACAGTGTTTTGATGCCGTTTACAACGACGTTTCCGAAATGAGTAAATCGATCCAAGAAATGACACATCGACTTCACAATGCTAAAATGCAAACAAAGCAATTGCTAGAGCAAACCAAGTCTTTGCAAGAAAGTGGCGAAAAAAATGACATGCAACAGCAGATAGTTCAGGCTTTTTTGGACACGTTTCAATTAACGTCGGACGAACTCATCGCTCTGCATGGAAACAAGCAAAAACGAGACGCCCCACTCACGAACGAGATTTTTTCAGCGTTAGATCACATCCAGAAGATTCATTCTGATTGCAAAGTTCTGATGCAGTCGGGACACCAAACCCTAGCTCTGGACATAATGGAGCAGATGACCTTACATCAAGTATTGATTTAATAGTATTAGTTTTATTTTTTCACTTTTGTTAATTACAGGAAGGGGCTTTAGAACGACTATATAGGTGGACACAGCACCACTGTAGAAACGTCGATAATCCCGATTTAACAGAAATAATAACTCAAGCAATGGCCAGGTTGCAAGAACGCCAAATGTTATTCAAATACATAATAGACGAGTATTGCATAGCGAGACGGTCAGTCCTCGTGGGCGAATTTATCAACGCTCTGACACGCGGGGGCCCTTCGGGCAACCCCGCCCCCATCGAATTAAGGGCCCACGACCCCCAGATCTACATCACAGATATGCTAGTTTGGTTGAACAAAGCCATACCTGTTGAAAAACAAAATCTTCACTTGCTTGTAAAATTATGCGACAAAAGTGGTACGTTTTCATCAAGCAATGATTTAAATTTTAGTTTCATTTTTTTAGATTTAAATCAGCAATTGAATGAAGCTTTAGCATCGATTTGTGAGGGTATTTGCCAACCGTTGAAAATTCGAATTGAGAAAATTCTCAGTTCTTCAGTCGCCCCATCGGTTTTATATGCAGTTACAAATCTGATCCGTTATTACAAAAAATGCATTTGTAAAATAGTTACTGGGGGATTGCTTGAGGCCACATTGGTCGAAGTGCAGGAACGGAGCGAGGGGGCTTTCTTGACAACTCTCCAACAACAAGTCAATAGTATTTTAGTGAGGGTTGAGGCGCCCCCGAGGGACCTGTCGCCGACTCCCTCTGTTAACCACTTGTTGGCCATATTAAGAGACACGTTGTCCACTGCTAGTGTTAGTGAAGGGAGGGAGAGTGACATGGGAAAAGTAATGTTCACAAACTATTTATTTTTTTGTTAATCTATTAATTGGTAGATTGCGCAATGTATTATGGAGCCCCTCTTGAGAGCCGTCAACGAACAAGCCTCTCGTCTGCCCCCCACCGACATGGCTGTCTACATGCTGAACTGCATGTACTCAATGTACACTTGTTTATCACTGTATGAATTCATGGACGAAAGATTAGAACGACTTCAAGCACAATCTGACGCCCAAATAGACACTTTAACATCAGAACAAGCGAGTTCACTTGTTGCAAATCTTAATTTGGGGCCGATTTATACCATTTTGCAAGATCACACGCAAGGGCCTCTGTCAGGAATCCCCGGAATGGAACCCACAAATTTGAAAAATTTCTTGGTAATTTTATTAATAATTGCAAATTTGGGGTTGACAGTTATTTTTTAGGCCAAACTGGATTATTTATTGGCTTCCCCTGACACAGTTTTGCTACCCCAAATCAACTTGTTATCGTCATCTAAACACAAAAAAGCCGTTCAGAAAAGGGCGTTTGATGTTCTTTTGGCCATTTATAAACAGCTGTATGAAGGTGTTCACAACCCGGCGAATTTGTACGAAAATCCTGAGAATATTCTTAGCAAGACTCCAGACGAATTAATGAAAATATTAAACTAGGCTTTGAGTATTATTGTATATACGTTATTATTTTTATTTTATTCCATATAAGAGGATGTTGTGTTTGAAACAAAAAAATTAATTTTTCGAAATTACAAAAAATGTTTTTCTTAGATGCAGTTAATTACTAATTAATACATGGAATTACCTTACATAAATTTGATTCATCTAACTCTCCATCAGAAGAATAATGAAAACAAAAAACTTGTCGATTTTCAATTTCATTATCAAATTTCAAAAACTACTACATAACCTCAAAAACTGTCAAAATTTTGGTCAAAAAGTTACCATGAAGCAGGTTGACCAACATAAATCTATTTTTTTTAATCAGTTTGTATTAATTAATTATTAATTAACGGCATAATTGCTAATGTAAACCGACAATTTTACTGAAGTGAGGAGTTTTCGGTTGTTCAATTTGGCCCGCGATGGTGTTAGACAGTGATTTTCTGGGGTATTCTCACTTGTAAGCCATTTCTGTTTTACGGTATTGGCGGCCGTGGGGCGGTCGCTGCGCGAAGTTGGCCTTGATCACGTGACCGTCAAACGTCAAATCATCTCGTGCGGGGATTGCGGGGCGAGTGACGGCCGAAAAAATTCTTTCACCCCGGACGTAGTAAAATAAAATTTAAGTGCAAAAACCTGGTGCAGAATGGAGATTCGCAAGCTGATCGAGCTGCTGAGGGCGACCATCGACCCCAACCAGCGTCAGCAAGCCGAGGCCCAGCTGGAGCAGGTTTGCCGAACATGTGCTTTTTGTCTGGCGGCATTTTCACGTTTTTCGACAGATCCACAAGATCATCGGCTTCGCCCCCTCGTTGCTCTCCGTGGTGATGATGGCCGACTGCGACATGCCGGTGCGGCAGGCGGGGGCCATCTACTTGAAGAATCTCATCTCGCAGAGCTGGCAGGACAGGGAGGTTGAGGGCGGCCAGCCGCTGCCCTTCGCCATACACGAGCAGGACCGGGCCCTCATCAGAGACAGCATTGTGGATGCGGTGGTCCACGCCCCCGATCTCATTCGGACACAGCTGTGCACTTGCGTTAATAATATGGTCAAACACGACTTTCCGGGCAGGTGGACCCAAATCGTGGACAAGGTCTGATAATTGCCCAAAAAAGTATTTTACCTAAGTATTTATCAAATTCTTGTGGTCACATACCCTTTCATTTAGTCAAGTCACACAACAGAAGCGTTGTTGTCTAATTTTGGTATGAGGATCGTTTCGGTTTTATGAAATTTGGGCTATTTTGGGGTTATCACGACACAGATCTCAGGTTTAGCTTAAATAAATTAATTTTGAATATTCACTAAACCTAATTTGCAAGCTAGAAGAAATACAAACAACTTAATTTTTACTTTATAGAAAAAGGTCTCAAACATTTCATTCGTAGGTACTGTAACCTGTACTGAGGTAGTGAGAGTGCCAACAGCCTAAGTCCATTTTTTTCAAAAAATTATTAATCAAAAAAGTGAATATTTATTTAATACAGCTTCTATTTCAACCAATGCATAAAATCTTGCAATCAGCATTAATTAACAGAATAACAGATGTTTAAATGTTAGTCCAGGATAATGTTAGAGCGACAAAGTATTAAGTCGAAAGAGAGGTGAATTGTATCTAAGTAAAAAAAAATATATTGTGGAAGCAAAAAACATAAAATCATCATGTAGTAATTTGAGTCAGAATAAAATAATGCAAATCCATAGTAATAGAACAGTAGCAGCAAATTTTTACGGATATTTGGAAAACAAGGTTTTATGGCAAAAACTTTTTCTTAATACATTGTCTATTAGTATGGATATTTACGTGAAGCTCTCAAAAAAATTTTGACAACCGGAATAACAATAGCTGATCAAAGAGGGAAAAAAATTCGTATAAACAAAACCCCTGATAATGTACAAAATACATATAGAAGACAAATTAGAAGACTTTTTAAACTTTGGTAATGTTTATTTTTTATGTTTCAAGAAAAAAATGTGGAGATAAAAGCTAATTTATTTATAAATTATATGGACTATTACAGAAATCTTCTTTATTCAAAATGCTGAAGATATTCTGAAAGACAATTAACTTTCCTACTTAATAAATACAGGGTGTTCCGTTTTTATTGTTACAAATTTAAGCAGGTTATAGGATGTTCAATTTTGAGATAAAAGTTTCCTATAAACATGTATCGAAAAATATTAAATAAGGGAGCTACATCCCCTGAAAGGGGTGCATCTTTTAATGGATTTCTTCCAATATTTCTGCAACCATTGTAGATACAATTTCAAAATTTGGTACAACTGATAACCTTTATACACCCAAACGAATTCAAAGCTAAAATGTCGAAATTTTTACTCAGGGGCGTCCTAAACTGGGGGGGTTTAGGGTAAAAGTACCCTAACTATTTTGGCTGTTGGTTCGTGGCACTTTCAGCCACAAAATTCTAAATTTCATAGTTTTTTATAAAAAAAAGATCTCTTGCGTTTTTTCGATTCAGCTTACCGTTTTTAAGTAGAATCAGTTTACAATGTGTCTTACAGACTATAAAAAGGATAAAAATTAAATTTGTTTCACCGTTTAAGACATCCGTGATTAAAAATTTTGACAACTGATCTTTGAATTCGTTCAGGTGTTATCAGCTGTACCAACTTTTGTAATGTTCTCTATTCTGCAATAGTGGAAAACCCCATTAAAAAACGCATCTCTTTCAGGGGGTGTAGCTCACTTACGTAACATTTTTTGATACATGTCATAGGAAACTTTTGTCTTAAAGTTGAATATTCTATCACCTGTTTAAATTTGTAACAATAAAAACGGAACACCTGTATATTGTTAAAATGAGCTAAAGTATTAAGTCCTTTTAGTGGCTTTTATTAACTAAATAAAACAAAATCAAATATCTTTTTGTTATCTACTACCACTTACAATATGTTCCAGAACATAATGACCCTTCTAAAATGTTACGTAAAATTGTGACATTGGTTTCTAATGGACAATTTTTGTTTTAAATTATTTCTGAATATTAAGCATTTTGGGCTGTTATTTCTAGTTTCCAAACGGCAATACGTTTTGTTAGTAATAAATGTACAAGAGCATTTTTGTCTAATATAAACAGCAACATTATTGTTGATAATAGAATTGATAGGAAAATTGGTCGTTTGCATAAGTGTGTTATCAAAAATCACTTTCGAAAATGATAAAATTTTACAGTTTTGCTTGTAGCAAATAAACAAAATGATGGTATTCAATTAGGAGCAATATTAGGGCATAATTTACTCATTTCTTTGTTCGTCTAGTATTCTTTGACCCAGATTTGAAAAGGAAAGCAACAAAATGTACTTAGAAAGAAGGTATTGATAGAATGTCTTATAGTTTATTTTAACTTACATTCCAAGAAGTCTCGGTATCATCTCGCATTTGTAACTACAAAAAGCCAGACAACACATGGATTTCTTCATTCAAGTATGATAGGAGCTTGATTACCAATCAAGAAATATACAGTATGTCCCCAAATTGAGTTGACAAGACGAAAAAAATGTTTATCTTTGATTTTACGCCAAAACTGCAAAGCAAAAACTGTTTTTCCTTTGCAGTTTTCGCGTAAAATCAAAGATTTTTTTTCCTTTTGTAAACTCAATCCGAGAACATACTGCATAAATCTAGATAAATCTAGATTAGCTGAGAGCAGCCCTTCAATAAGAACAACTTAAAATTCCCTTAAAACCTCTGCTATATTGGTTAGACATTATTATATTGATTAATAAACATTTTATAAACATTTCTAATATTTTGAGTAAATCTTAAAATAAATATAAGAAATTTAAAAAATCTTGACACTTTTGTTTGTTGTTGTAACACATTATTTGGCAAACCTGTAGAATATAATTATTTAATCCGTTGGTAATTTATATTAGTTGTATAAAACCCGTTTTTTTTGTGATAAAATTGTCGCGCAATTATCACATTTGGACTATTTTGGGGTTATCACGCTGCGTCCTTGAAATGGTTGTTCAGTTTTTCTTCTTGCTTACAGATCAGCATTTACTTATCGAATCCTGACCCCAGTGGATGGCATGGATCCCTTCTCTGTCTCTACCAGTTAGTAAAAAATTTCGAATACAAAAAGGCCGACGAAAGGGGGCCTTTACACGAAGCCATGAATTTACTATTACCTCAACTTTATCAACTCATTGTTCGAATATTACCGGACGCTTCTGATCAATCGGTGCTTTTACAAAAAGAGGGTTTAAAAATTTATTTCGCCCTCACGCAGTATATGTTACCTTTAGATTTGATAACTAAAGAGGCTTTCGCGCAATGGATGGAAGTCTGTCGACAGGTAAATATTTGTCGATTAGGATTGGATTTTTTATTGAAATGATGTTCAGGTCGTCGAAAGACCCGTCCCACCGGCCGCGCTCCAACCGGATGAAGATGAAAGGCCCGACTTACCATGGTGGAAGTGTAAAAAGTGGGCGTTGCACATATTGTACCGTATGTTTGAACGTTACGGTTCTCCCGGTTTGGTTACCAAGGAATACAATGAGTTTGCTGGGTGGTATTTGCAGACTTTCAGTGCTGGTATTCTGGAGGTACTTCTAAGACAGCTTGATGGGTACAGATCGGGTCATTGGGTGCCTCCCAGAGTCCTCCAACAAACCCTCAACTACTTAAATCAGGCAGTTTCACACGCTTACACTTGGAAGATTCTCAAACCTCACATGCCGGCCATTATACAAGATGTTCTTTTCCCCCTAATGAGTTATTCGCCCGAAGATCACGAATTGTGGACTGTCGACCCACACGAATACATACGAGTGAAATTCGACGTTTTTGAAGATTTCGTTTCGCCTGTCACTGCCGCACAAACTCTGTTACACTCGTCGTGTAAAAAACGCAAAGATATGTTACAGAAAGCGATGACTATGATTACGCAAGTCTTAACCAATCCGACCACAGAACCGCCACAAAAAGACGGTGCTTTACACATGGTTGGCTCATTGGCCGATGTTCTCTTAAGGAAGAAATTCTACAGAGAACAACTTGATCAACTTTTTATTAAATACGTTTTTCCTGAATTTAACAGCGATCGAGGTCATATGAGGGCGAGGGCGTGTTGGGTTTTGCACTATTTTGCTGAATTTCCCTTCCGCCAGGAAAATGTCTTAATGGAGGCTGTTAATTTGACCGTCAGGGCTTTGCTTCACGATACAGACCTTCCAGTCAAAGTGAGATAATTGTTAATGCTTTTTTGAACGAAAGTCAACAAATTGAAATTTTATTCGCGATTCAAGCTGGCCTCGTGCGCATCTGATGCTAAATTCAACGACCATGCAGGAATTTTAAATTTAATACGTAGAGTTACGTCATGTTAAATACCTCAAGTTGTGCGATCAAATTATAGAAATAGTTTTATTAAATGTTAAACGCGTTCCGGGCATTTAAAGATTTCACTTCAAAATTTCAAAACTTGAAAATTTTCGGCCCTAGATCTTGACGGTTTATTTAACTTATAAACTACGGGGAATTTTCCAGTTTTCTTGACGACTTCCACGACCATTCATGTACGTACATTTTGGTTTAAAGTTGTGCCAAAATTGACAATTGAAAAATTTGAAATTTTCTAATATCCTCCCGAAAAGCGCACTTTCGGTCACCTCGAAAATTAGGTTCAAACCTAGGCATTTATAAATTTCCACACGCTGATTACTAACTACACCTTTTTCAAGTGTAATTCAGAAATCATCGCATATAGTTCAGATTAGTCAATTTAATTTCAGAAAGGGAAAATTATAATTCAGATCAGTCTATTGTATTTCAGAAAGTATTTATTGTAATTTGCAAGAGTAAAATGAATTTCAGAAACCACCAGATGTAATTCAGATTAATTAATTTAATTTCAGAAAGCGTAAATTGTAATTATGATTAGTCAGTTATATTTCAGAAAGTATTAATTGGAATTCAGAAACCATTACATGTAATTCAGAACAGTAAATTCAATTTCATGGTAGATGTAATTCGGAAAATATCAATTGTAATTCAGATGATTAACATACTATTATCTCAAAATTAAGGTTACACAAACACGAATTATTTTATTTTCAAAATTAAAATCACGTAAACATGATTTTTTTTGAAAAACAAGGGATTTTGATGATGTAATTTTTAAATTAAAATAATTCTGAATTACAATTAGCGAATTATTAATTACAAACTCTGAATTACAATTAACACTTTCTGAAATACCTACAATTGACTAATCTGAATAACAATTTACATTTTCTGAAATTAAATTAACTAACCTGTATTACATCTGATGGTTTTTGAATTCATTTTATTGTTCTAAATTACAATTAACACAAATACAGGGTGATTTTGAGGTATGTGCAAATATTTCAACGGTTGATAGTAGAGCTCAAAAGAAGTCAAAATAACTCAACTTGCCCTATCGGAATGTTTATAGTTTCTGCGGTAGAGGGTTTTGTTCGTCAAAAAATTTAAATTTTGCTGTACAGCCTTGAACTTCGAACTTCACCAACATAAATTGTAAACAAATATCTTAGTCTGTCGTTTTTTTTTGTAGTTTCGGTGTAATCCGTTTGAAAATTGGATTTTTTATGACATATCGATTTGGTCTTATAGATTTTTTCACACCAATTATCTACCTGACTTTTTGCAATAACTCTATTTATAGTTTTTTTTTTTGTAATCGACGTTTGAAAAATAACTAAGTTCAAATTTTTGAACGCGTTTTTGTCGAAAATTAAGACTGACGAATTAAGAAATCATAAGAAACTGCGTTAGATTATCAAATGGCAGAAATTTGGAGGCGTTGCAGATACAAACCGTTTTATTTTACACTTAAAAAATTCGTAACTTGGGAACTATCAGTTCTAAGTTGAAACCATTTGCATGCACGAAATTCTCGGTTCATTTTAAATAATATTTCGATTTTTTTAACGGTACTATTACCTAAAAATCAGTAATTCTAACACGTCAAAATCAAATTTAGCACTAGAGTAGTTCACTCAAAGGTGTAACAGTCTTAGCTTGAATCTCGAATTGAAAAAGAAATTTTATTTTTGTTCTTCAAGAAATTAACGAATTTATTATTGTTTATTAAACGTTTTATACGATATTTTCATTAAAAACCTGTACTTTCATGTAAAAAATTTATTAAAATTACAATGTGCTTGTGGTTTTGGTTAAAAAAATAGTTGTGTTGAATTGCAGGTGGAGGCGGCCATCGCGCTTCAATCTCTCTTAAATTACCAAGAGAAATCGCAGAAGTACGTCGAGCCGCAAGTCAAGCAAGTCGCCCATGAGTTACTGACGATAATCCGCGAGACCGAAAACGAAGACGTGACTGGAGTTATGCAAAAATTAGTTTGTGTTTATACTCAACAGTTGGCTCCGATAGCGGTCGAAATTTGTCAACACTTGACTGCCACTTTCAACCAAGTTTTGGACACTGATGAAGGTTCCGATGAGAAAGCCATAACAGCGATGGGTTTATTGAACACCATCGAAACATTATTGACAGTTATGGAAGAACAACCGGAAATAATGATGTTATTAGAACCGACAGTTCTTCAAGTCGTGGTTCATGTGTTACAGAACGAAGTCAAGGAGTTCTATGAGGAGATTTTAGCCCTGATTTATGACCTAACGAGCAAACACATATCGCAAGATATGTGGAAAGTGTTCGAGTTGTTGTATCAGGTGTTTATGAAGAACGGTCTTGATCATTTTACAGATATGATGCCAGCGTTACATAATTATATAACGATCGATACTCCGGCCTTCCTCAGTAACGAACAACGCCTTTTAGCTATTTACAACATGTGTAAAGAAGTCTTGAACAACGATTGTGGCGAAGATGCCGAATCGCACGCTGTTAAATTACTCGAAGTGATTTTGTTGCAATGTCAAGGCAAGGTGGATCAAGCCGTACCGATGTTGGTCGAATTGGCAGCGTCGAGGTTATTACGTGAAGTCAAAACGAGTGAATTGCGGACGATGTGCTTGCAAGTCCTAATAGCCGCTCTTTATTACAATCCGGGATTGTTGTTTTCGGTCCTTGAGAAAATGCCCAATTTTACTGATAATTTTATCAAGCAATGGTTGCACGACACGGATTGTTTTCTAGGAATACATGATAGGAAACTGTGCGTTTTAGGACTGTGCACTTTGATCACGATGGATAATAAACCGAATTGTTTGGCAGAGATGGTGCCTCGTGTGATACCTTCGTTGATTTTGTTGTTTGATGGCTTGAAGAGGGCTTACGCGGCGAAGGCGCAAGAGCAAGCCGAGGAGGAGGAAAGCGAGAGTTCGGATGGGGAGATTGAAGGAGGTGCTTGGGATTACATACGATAAATATTATTTTTTAATTATTTTGTATTTTGTAGAAGTTTTGAGTTCGGACGACGACGAGATTGACGACCAAGGTCAGGATTATTTGGAAAATCTTTCACGAAGGGCCATATCGGTGGGGAATGCGACCGGGATGGCAATCACAAGTACAATCAATGACATAGATGATGATTCCGACGATGATGATTCTGATTTTGAACCGAACGAAGAAACGATGTTGGAGGCCTTCACGACACCTCTAGATGAAGAAAATTGTCCAGTAGATGAATACGACGTATTCAAAGAAGTCATGACTAGTAAGTGTTGTGTTTAGTCTGCGGTCCGTGTTGATTGTGTTTGTTCAAGGATTGGAACGTTGTCAGCCTGAATGGTATAACGCCCTTACAGCCAATTTAACAGAACAACAAAAGAAGAATTTGGTAGATATTTGTGTGTTAGCGGATCAGAAGAAAGCAGCCAAAGAAAGTAAAAGAATTGAACAATCGGGAGGTAAATAATTCATATTGGGAAAAGAACGAGTTGTAATTTTTTGTCTAGGTTTTATGTTTACGCAACATCAAGTACCCACATCTTTCAAGTTCGGCACTCCAAAACCTTCATGAACATGACGTGGTGTATAAATTTTTTTGTGACTGAATGTAAAATTGACTGTTGCGACCAGTGAAGTGATGTACAGTTGGTAATTTAATCTTTTTTAATTTTTATTAAGTGCCTTTTTATTAAAAAAAGAACGGATGTAACGATTTAAATTTACCTAATATAGATTTAAATGAAAAATGTTTATTTTCCGTGTAGTTGTAATTATTTTCTGACTGTGTTTCTTTTTGTCTTTTTAGGTTGATTTATTAGGTCAAGACAATGTAGTAAATTACATTATTTCTATATATACATACATACTGAAAGGTGTTAAGTTATTGCATTTTAATAAAGAATTGCTTCAAATTTTTGTAGTTTTATTATGAAAAATTATCTATTTTCTTAATTAAATCTGTTACATTTCACTGAGGAGAAATTACAACACACCGTTTTGTGGTGATTTATACTGGAGTGAGATATGATCACAATTCAACAACTGAGATGAAAAAGCCAAATAAAACAACATGTTGATAGCTTTAATAAACGAAATTAGTAATAATTAGGTATGCAAGAATCACTCGAGTGTCCTCGTCAACAGGCATAAAACAGTAAACTTATAAATAAGTTCTTTACACATAAGAATCACTTGAGACAGCGGTCGAAATAAGTACTGCCAACATACCCTCCACGCATCGCCTTCTGGACGTTCTGCTCAAACAGCCTCCTGTTGGTCGTGAGCACTTCGGCCGCTTCCTTGTTGAGCGGGTCTTCCGGGTTGGGCTCGAGAAACAAATACTGCAATCCATAGACGATACTGTTGATGGTCAGTACGGGTTTCCAGTCCTCCCTTAAAATGTTCAAACACACGTTGCCTTGTTGGTCGATGTTGGGGTGGTACACCTGCGTCTCGCACTTGACTTTGGGCGGCTCGTGCGGGTAGTTGGGGCCCACTTTGAAACTGAATACGAATCTGCCGGTCTTGTAGAAGCCCTAAACGCCCCCGGATTAGCCACAAACCCCCACACTAAGCGACAACTAACCTCGTCCGGACAAATCACCAGTTTGAAAGAGAGCAAGTCGTCCGGATCGGGAAACTCGGTCGTGCAGGTCTTGGGCAGGTTCAGCTCGTTGATATCTGCAATAGGGGGGTCAAATGGGGGCGCACGGAGACTTAACGCACCTTTCGTAATCCTCAACTGGGCTGCAGAGGCTTTCTTTTGATTTCCTGGTCGCGGTGAGGCTTCTCCATCTTTTTTCTGCTGCTTTAACGAGAATAGTTTTATCATATTTATCTAGCGCGGGGGGTGGTGAGGGTTGAGAGCAACGTAATCGGAGATTTACTGTTATCACAATTTACAAAAACATGGGAAAGTGAAGTTTATTCAACAACTTTTTTGTATAGAATTTTTCGCACATCTGTCAATGTCAAAACTGTCAACGGGACTGAGTCGGACCTACAGGAATTTACTTTACCAACGGCACTAAATTTTTAAATCATAAAGCAGTTCAAAATGCCCAACTAGCCTTATTTTGCAAAAATTTATTTTTTTAAGTTTTTTTATCAAAAAAATTGTATTCCTCCTACCTATTATATTAAAATCTACTTTGTGTTTATTTTTGTTGTTTCACTCTAATTTTAGCCAAAAAGAATAATAATATTGTGCAATTTTTCTTGCATATCATTTATCAATCATTTGCTAATAATTTTATTATGTCAGTTCCTGTTAAAGATTACCAGTCACTGTGTATATTTTTTGATAATCTATCATTGTAATTATTATTGCAAATGAGACTGAGTAAAAGTATTATTTTTCTCTACACTATTATGAGTATGACTAGCAAAAAAATATTTGGGTGTAGTAAATGTAAATCATGATGAGTTTGCATAAAACAGTTTTTTTGTAGTCTTTTTGACCTTCAAAATAAATTAAAAACTCAATCATATCTCTTTATTATTACGCTCAAATCTTTAACTTGTTTGTAATCAATTTTTTCCAGAAGAATTATTACATAGTGGCATAAACAACGTTAAACACCACATAACGACTTCCTCATAATTACGATCTCTACAACGTTATTATTCATCAAGGTTGATTCCCACCGGAGATTGGGTTGAAACGAATGAGTCAACAATAGAGCAATTTATGTAACAGCTAAATTCGATAAAAAAACAAAACATTTCAAAAGTAATAATTTTATTTTTTATAATTTCTGAACAGAATAAATAATAGAGTTTTTAGAAATCAGTCTTGGGTCGCACTTCAATCCATTTCTTGATCGCTGGTAAAGAATTAACTCTTTCTCTGGCGGCCTTCAATTCCGGATAATTAGCAATAGTGTCAATTCCCGTGACCACATCGAAAACTTGCGAAACCGTCGCCCAATAAAAATCGGCCCAAGTGAGCTAAAAATTCAAATTAAAAAATTTCAACCAATTTAACGCAATTTCATACCCGTCCGAGTGCCAGATAGCCTTTATTCTTCTTGACGATTTCCTCCAAACGAGGCAAATAGTAGGGCAAAGTGTCCTTTTTGATATTCTCAATGATGACTTTCTTCTTTGCCTCATCTTGCTCGTAGAACCAAGCCGCATGTTCTAGAAATTTTTATTTTAAACAAGTTTGTAAAAAAATATGTTTAGTAGTTACTTAGGCGCAGATCGTTGATGGTGTCGACGATAGCGTCGATTTCGAGATTTTCCCAATCGTCATTTCCCACCAACTTGACTTGTTTGGCCAAATACCGGGCGATTGCGATGCTCTGGCCCACAACTTTGCCTTTGTGCTCCAAAACGGGCACTTGGCCAAACGGGAATTCTGTAAAGTTAAAACTAGAGAAGGTTTTTACATTTGAGTAAAAAATTACTTGGTTTCCATTGGGGCCACTCTTCTCTTTTGATCCGGCAGTCTTCAAAATCAATTCCGCCGTATTTCATGAGGTACCGGGAGGTTTCAGCAAGACCTCTTCCATCGAAATAAGTCAGTTTGTAAGCCGGTGCCATTGTTTCAGACCTTCACTTTCACTGGTTCAAGAGCAACTAACTGATGAGGAGTGGAGAGGTGGTTTTTATACCCACCCACCAGGCGTTATCTCTTACTTATTTTATAATGTGTTATATGTGTTTGTGTTGTTATTTTTCTAGAATGTATGGAACTAAAAGGATTACAGTAAAGTCATTTACCTCTTCAATACTTCAATGTTATCAAAGTTGGAAAATTACATCAGTTACGACTTTTTATTATGGAGAAAAGACATTTCTCGAACTCTTGTAACAGTGGAAAATTTTTTCACACCTCTGTTGTATTAATTCGTTAACGATTAAAATAATATTTATTTTTTGTTTTATGGTTTTGTGTAAATATTAACAAATTTTTCTTAGATGTGTAGTGTGATGAATGATGTTTCCTCCAGTTGAACGTTTCGACCTTGCACCATTTATTTAAGATATTTTATTTAAATTGCGTTTGATTGTAATTGATGCATTTTATTAACTTTATTTGAAATGAAATATGAGCCAAATATTTTTCGTAAAAATTTTAATTTTAGAATTAGGCGGGGTAATTCCAAATGTACAAAAGCTAGATGATATTCCAAGAAACTAAAAAAATGTGAAATCTGAAATATGGCAACCTTGAGCGAAATAGCGATCCCGCTTTTTTTTTAGACAACTAACAGTTAATAACATCATGACAATTTGTTAAGTTGAAGAAATTATACTTAAAATGTTTGTTTCAAAGTCTTTTGATGCTGCATTTGCAGCGGACCTGTAGACATTTATGCTTATGTCTATCAGAAAATCATTGACTTATGTTTATGGGAACTTTATTGAATGGTTACAATAATTATTACCCTCTATTTTTCAATAAGTTATTGTAAAATAACTTTGCCGTTCAATTTGGATAGAAAACTATAGGCATAATTATAGCTTGTTTTTTGGTAACAAATATGTATAAAAAATATACATAAAACAAGAAATATTCTAATTTGAAAACATTGTTACTGTCAAGATGCGAGAAGAGTGATGCTTCTTTTTACACACAAAGTTTTTACCACTTTTTTCAAGAAATTTTCTGTTATTTACACTAAAAATATATATCTTTGTACAGTAAATGATTGATTTATTTTTTATTCCTGACCTGACCTAACCTGATAAAAGATTGCTTGAATAGCCTTCAGTAACGAATGTTTTTAATTTTTTTTTAGTCTAGTTTGCGCTTTTTCTTTAAAGAAAAAAAAATTGAAGGAAATTTATGAAGACGTTGGACAATTCTACTTTTAAAATAAGATTTGTTATGTTTGTCAGCGAAAATTCCGGAATTTCTTCTTCTTCTTCTTCTTCTTTCTCCCTGTGGGAATAGCCTATCTCCATCCAAGGATATGTGCAGCTAGGCTTCCGGAAATGGGTAAATGGGTAGTAAGTAAGTTTATTGAAAGCAATTCACTTCCAACGGCATTTTCACCAACATTAAAAACATAGAATACACTAGCCCAGATAACGGACTATGAGAAGATGTTAACACACTCAAACGAGTTTGTTAATAGCCTTGTTAAAGACACAAAATAGTAAAACTCTTTTTGGAACCATCATAAAATATCGAAGTAAAATGTGAACAAGTTAGTTTATTCAATGAACAATGTTTTATTACTTCATAAAGAACTTGAAAATGGAGATTGAATGACTGAAAGTAGGTACCTACACCTTGTGCCATTTCAATCGCCACACTGGCAAAATCGCAACTGTGTTTTTTTAGGTAATTGATTTCTGTGTAATAGAAGAATCTGTGTAACAAATGAACACTATTGACAAATTTTGAGCCAGAAGGTTCCACCATTTCATACAGAAAAAACATTGCGAAAAGTGGCAGAATAGAGATTGAAATGGCATGATGGATAAACAACCGCCTGGTCGCCGCACATACATACATCATGTATACTGGAAATTATTACAATGTGAAAAATTTGAAATTTTTCTGATTACATTATCATAAGTAAAGTTGATAACGTTATAACAAAACAACGTTGTTGCAACGATGTAAGAATCATTCTTGCACAATATTGAGTCAGATTTTTTTATTTGCAGAGATTATTTATTTAGTTTATTTATTTAGAGAAATCTTGTATTTTTAGATGTTTTTTGATTTTTTTTTAACAAAATTCAGGCAATTTTAGATACTTATTATTTTATAAACAAGTCAAAACTGTAACAAAATAGTCCGTAAAGTACTTTACACAAAATAGTCTCTACGATGAATTAAAATTAAAAGTAGATAAGCTATCTGGTTTTATAAAATAGCATTGTTAGAAAAAAAACTCACTTTTTTCTAGTTTTAATTTAACCTGTTACCATCTCTATGGAACTAAATCTACTGGCAAAGAAGATCCCACCCTTCCCAAACTAGCTATAGTTTGTCTAAAAATATAGCGATTTTAGAATTTTCACGTATGGTACTTAACACTTTATGAGGCAGTGTTGTTAAAATTTTGAGCTACCGACTGACGGAAAGTTTGGGGTTTTCTAATATGAACCGTATAGTTGGTACCAACAATATTTGAGACTCATTATAGAATAAGACGATTACCCCCCACGGTGGTTCATGGGGCTTGAGATGCCATAAACTAATTTGCATTTCTTAGGACAGGTACGTTTCAAAGGTTTGTAGGAAGAGATGGTCCGTAACAGAAATTTGTTTTTGGGGTTTCATCAAAAAAAAAAATAAATTAATTTTAATATTCAGCTATATTTTGAGATTGTTTCTTTACAAATCTGCATTATAACTTTAATAATAAATTAATATATAAATTCCCAAATGTTTGCCTGTAATAAATTAAAAGCTTACCACGAAAATTCCTGAATACGGCTCTTTTGTAAATCTTCAGGGTAGTACCACCAGCAGTGAAAAATTATTACGGCCGACCGCAAGGCTGCTTAACCCTCAATAAAGCTTTGCATATCAATGTCAAATATTCCTGGTGACGACTATACTTTAAATTTTGTGTTTGTAATAAGTATATCTATCTATTGTGATGGTAACCATCTCTACCATAAACAACTAAAAAAGTTAAATACCCCTAAAGACCATAAAATCGCTATATCTTTAGACTAACTTTACATGATACGACCTTATTTTCGGTTTCGGAAGATCTTTGTTGTAAGTTGGGAACGGGACTAGTAATTAAATAAAAAACTATTGGTTTAAACACAATTTTATTTATATAGTTGTAATTTTTATCAAATGAGAGTTTTTGACCTAAAAATTCTGTTATTTCAAAAAACTAATAAAATAACAATAATAATAAAAATTATACAAGACAACAAAACTAAATGATTCAGGATTTTATGTACTTACCTAATTACTTTAAAATGCACGATTTAATTTTAACGAAAAGTAAATGGTTTTAAGCAAAAAACGCTTAGTTCCTTATACTGTTTGTTCAGTTGGTGTGTATTTACTTTTGAAAATATCTGAACAGAATAAATAAATGATGCAGAGTTATTTGGGTCGTACTTCGATCCATTTCTTGATCGCTGGTAAAGAATTAACTCTTTCTCTCGCTGCCTTCAGTTCCGGATAATTAGCAAGAGCGTCAATCCCCGTGACCATGTCGAAAACTGGGGAGATTGTCGCCCAGTAAAAATCGGCCCAAGTGAGCTAAAAAATGCAAATTAAAAAATTTGAACCGATTTAATGCAATTTTTTACCCGTCCGAGTGCCAAATAGCCTTTATTCTTCTTGACGATTTCCTCCAAACGGGGTAAATAGTAAGGCAAATTATCTTTTTTGAAATTATCGACTATCACCTTCTTTTTCGCCTCGTCTTGCTCATACCACCAAGCCGCAAATTCTGGTTATATTTATTTTAGCAAGTTTGTAAAAAATAAGTTTAATAGTTACTTAAGCGCAGATCGTTGATGGTGTCGATGATAGCGTCGATTTCGAGATTTTCCCAATCGTCATTTCCCACCAACTTGACTTGTTTGGCCAAATACCGGGCGATTGCCATGCTTTGACACACGACTTTACCTTTGTGCTCCAAGACGGGCAATTGGCCGAACGGGAATTCTGTAAAATCAAACTTAAAGAAAATGTTTACATTTAAGTAAAAAATTACTTGGTTTCAGTTGGGGCCATTCTTCTAGTTTGAACCGACAGTCTTCAAAATCAATTCCGCCATATTTCATGAGGAAACGGGAGATTTCGGCAAGGCCTGTGTAGTCGAAATAAATCAATTTGTAAGCCGGTGCCATTTTTTCAGACTTTCCTTTTGCCTGGTTCAAGAACAACTAACAGAAACTAACTGATCAGAAATGGAGAGGTGGTTTTTATACCCCCCCACTAGGCGTTATCTAACATTTGTTTAATAGTAAGTTCAGTGACGGCTCGTCAGGGTCCGGACCAAAGAATTTGAGAAATGAAGGATCTTTGCAAGAATTAAACATTTTTTCTTAATATTTTTGGAAAAACTTTCTTAAAAAGTATAATTAAATGCTGTTTCTTTCAAAAGAATGTTTGACCTTGCACCATTTAAAATTTGTAAGTATCTCCCACTTGAATTTAAATTACATTTGATTGTAATTGATGCTCTATTGATGCATTAGTGTTTTTTCTATAGCATGATTCAAAAGTGTCGAGTCAACTCTCGAATGGTGATAGAAGATGACTTTTATCTAAGCAAAAAAATGAATTCAGATTTTTTTCAAGCCTTTTTTGAGAAAAAAAATAACAGTCTATTTTCATATTATCACGTAGGAATTTTTTCGATGTTGTTGAAATTTGCTAGTTTGTTAAATTAGTTAATTAATACACAAATTGATGATTTTTTTCAACATGTTTATGTTAATGTTGCAAGATGTGCCGTTTCCGCTAACTAAATTCAAGAATACATGATTTGAACGGCCAAAATCTAACCTTTGATATCTCGTGAAAAAAAACTCAAACAATTTTTTTATCATGAAAACTTTTAACTCAGTTGGATGTCCTTTATCACCACCCAAGGGTTAGTCCGAGACTTTGAAATCACTCTGTATTTTGATGTAACAATGAGCATGAAAATGAAAACAGTTTCACAAAATGTAACCTTGTAACATTGTTTTTGGCAACATTTATGTAATAACTTTTGTCATCAAATTTAATTCAAAAAACGCCCAATGGAAAAAAATTGTATGAAACACACGTGTTACAATCTCTCATTAGGATATTCATGCATTGTAACACTCGTGTCACAAAGAGAGTGTTTGTAACACTTGTTTTTAATATACTATTTTTTTATATTGATTTTTGAGGTAATTTTATTAATACAAATTGAATTTCCAGCTTTTTAATTATCCACATTTTAAATTTCATGAAAATCCGTTGGCAAATAGCAGAGATGTTAGACCCGAAAGTCTTACGTGGAACACCCTGTGTATGTAAATTGAAAATGACAACACAAAACGGTAAGGCAATATTTATTTAGCTGCAAAAAAAGCCCCGCCTTATTGAAACTACATAAAACGACCTTTTCTTTCAAAACAGGAAGATTTCACAACATTTCGAAATATAACTAAAATTAATTAAAAACATCAGTTCAAAGACAATTTTATTTATACATTTTTTATTTATACATTGTATTTTTATTTTATTTATAGATAGTTGTAATTTTCATTAGATAAGAGACACAAAAAGTTGTGGGTTGTAGCAGGTTTAAAAAAAACACCAAAAACAATCAAATTTTAAGATTTTATGTTGGTGCCTAACTGCCTATTTTAAAATGCACTAATTGATTTCATGAAAAGTAAAGCAAAATACCTTAGTTCTTTTTGTTACTTGGTGTGTAACCTAATAATGTAACAGCTGAAAAAATATTTTTATTATTTAATATTTAATTTGAAAAGTAATAGATACATTTTTTATTTTTGTTAATTTCTAAACAGAATAAATGATAGAATTATTAGAAGTCAGTTATGGGTCGCACTTCAATCCATTTTTTAAGCACTGTGAAAGGATTAACTCTATATTTTGAAGCTTGTAACTCCGGATAATTAGCAATAAGAGTGTCAATCCCTGTGACCTCATCAAAAACTGGGGCGATTGTCGCACAGTAAAAATTGGCCCAAGTGAGCTAAAAATTCAAATTAAAAAAAATGCACCAGTTTATCGCTATTTTTTATTCGTGGGAGTGCCAAATAGCCTTTATTCTTCTTAACGATTTCCTCCAAACGAGGCAAAAAGTAGGGCTAAGTGTCCTTTTTCATATTCTCGACGATGACCTTTTTTTTTGGCTTCGTCTGGCTCAGAGAACCAAGGAATATGTTCTAGAACTATTTATTTATTTATTAATCTATTCTATTTCTTCTATATTTTTAAATTTTTTTCGATTACATTATCAGTTGATCGTAAACAAAACAAGAATACATTGTTGGGCAATATTTGGTAAGGGTTTTTTATTTAGAGATTATTTACCGAATCGATACTTCAATAAAAAATAATTTTCAATTTCTAAATGTCTGATTTCTCGAGAAGAGAAATGCAATGATTCAAGCAATTCTTATCTACTGATTAAAAATGACAACGCAAAATTGCGATGAATTATTTATTTAACACATTTTAAAATCATTGAATCCTAGGCTGATTCTCTAGACACTTTTTGATACCAGGATTCTCCAAAACTTTGGTTTTCAGTAGTTCAGTTCTGCCAATGTTTTGTATTCCTTTATTTTATCAATTTCAGAACTCGCGCTCCAGATTAATGCCATATACGGGAAGATACTAGAAACATGGAAAAAGATGTTAAAAAAATTTTATCTATAAAAATTTCGAAGTTATGACTATTTATTTCTGTTCAAAAAATAATTTTCCAATTTTTTTTGCTATAGACTATTAGAAGAGGAAAGAAGGAAGCAGTATCCTAAATTGTAACTCAGTTTAATGTTATTTGTGTCTTTTATTGTCTAAATCTTACAATTAAAATTAAATTACAATTGAATAATTGTATAAAAACATATACAAGATCATTAGTATCATTAAATAGGCATAAAAAAATGTCAAATGTCAAAAAATAAATGGCAAAATTTTTTGACAGATAAATTTTTTTAAACATTTTTTTCCATGTTCCTGGTATCTTAACTTACTTGAAATTTTTTTTCTAAGATGTGAGTTCTGGCGCACCCTGTATAGGAATCACCTATAATAACGACAATATTTTTGGATCATAAAAAAGTGAATGTCTATTGTCAAAAAAAACGCATTTCCTCATCTTCTTTATTGTCGGAGTAATCGGAGAAACACAGAGCTCTGGGACACTCTGTATATTTTATTTTATTTTTTGTAATACTTAATAGAAACTAGAAGTAATATTAATGCCCCTTCTAACGAATCCACTCGTTACGCTTATGGCCAAACTCTACTTGTCAGATCGTGATGACTTAACGCAACATGTTGTATATGAATCTTTACGGCGTCAGAACGGTGTAAGAATCATTGTTGCGCAATATTTTTCAGATTTTTTTCAATTGGATAGGACCTAAATTAGGCAATTTTTATCTGTATTACCTTATAAACAAGACAAAACTGTACCGGAATATTAATTTTTATTTATCTGTAATTGTCCGTAAAACAGAATTATACATATAAATAATGCAGAGTTATTATGAATCATCCTTGGGTCGCACTTCAATCCATTTCTTGATGGCTGGCAAAGAATTAACTCTTTCTCTTAGGGCCTTTAGTTCCGGATAATTAGCAAGAGTGTCAATCCCTGTGATCTCATCGAAAATTTCGGCGATTGTCGCCCAGTAAAAATCAGCCCAAGTAAGCTAAAAATTCAATTTAAGAAATTTGAACCAGTTTAACGCAAAGTCTTACCCGTCCAAGTGCCAAGTAGCCTTTATTCTTCTTGACGATTTCTTCCAAACGGGGTAAATAATAGGGCAAATTATCTTTCTTGATATTCTCAACAATCACATTCTTTTTTGCTTCGTCTTCCTCGTACCACCAAGGCCAAAATTCTGGTTAGTTTTATTTTAGACAAGTTTGTAAAAAAAATAGTTTAGTTACTTAGGCGCAGATCGTTGATGGTGTCGACGATAGCGTCAATTTCGAGATTTTCCCAATCGTCATTTCCCACCAACTTGACTTGTTTGGCCAAATACCGGGCGATTGCGATGCTCTGGCCCACAACTTTGCCTTTGTGCTCCAAAACGGGCACTTCGCCAAATGAAAATTCTATAAAATTAAACCTAGAGATCTAAGTTACATTTGAGTAAAAAATTACTTGGTTTCAATTGGGGCCATTCTTCTGTTTTGAACCGGCAGTCTTCAAAATCAATTCCGCCATATTTCATGAGGAAACGGGAGATTTCAGCAAGGCCCGTGTAGTTGAAATAAATTAATTTGTAAGCCGGTGCCATTTTTTCACAGATATTCGCATCTACTTGTTCAAACACAACTAACTGATCACAGAGATGCAGAGTTTTTATATCCAGCTACTAGGTTATCAAGCATTCATTTAATGTTGTTTAATAATGAGATCAGTGACGGCTCGTCAGAGAATTAAACATTTTTACTTATCATTTTTAAGAAAAAAAAAATATTTTTATGAAAAATGTTTTTTTCAGACAGGAATGTTTGACCTTGCATTATTTAAAATATCACCCACTTGAATTTAAATTACATTTGATTATAGTTGATACTCTATTTATTAGTTTTTTCTTTGTAATTATGTAATAACTAACAAAATTTATTTACTTTATCAATAAAAACCTGCTGGAAATTATTATGTTTTCTATTCTATTCCTTCTACATTTTTAAAATTTTTTCGATTACATTATCAGTTGATCGTAAACAAAACAAGAATTAATTTTTGGGCAATATTTTGTAAGGGTAAGGAAGAGAAATACAATGATTCAAGCAATTCTTATCTACAGATTAAAAATGACAACGCAAAATTGCAGTGAATTATTTATTTAACACATTTTAAAATCATTGAATCCTAGGTTGATTCTCTAGCCACTTTTTGATACCAGGACTCTCCAAAACTTTGGTCCTCAGTTCTGCCAATGTTTTGTATTACTTTATTATATCAATTTCGGTAAAATGTTTTAAACCTCGTAGTCCTACCACAAAGTATAAAAGACAATTTTATTTATACATTTTTTATTTATTCATTGTATTATTATTTTATTTATATTATTATTTATAGAGAGTTGTAATTTTCATCAGATAAGAGACAAAAAAAGTTGTGGGTTGTAGCAGGTTTAAAAAAAAACACCAAAAACTATCAAATTTTAAGATTTTATGTAGGTGCCTAACTGCCTATTTTAAAATGCACTCACTAATTGATTTCATGAAAAGTAAAGCAAAATACCTTAGTTCTTTTTGTTACTTGGTGTGTAACCTAATAATATAACAGCTGAAAAAATATTTTTATTATTTAATATTTAATTTGAAAAGTAATAGATACATTTTTTATTTTTGTTAATTTCTAAACAGAATTATTAGAAGTCAGTTATGGGTCGCACTTCAATCCATTTTTTAAGCACTGTGAAAGGATTAACTCTATATTTTGCAGCTTGTAACTCCGGATAATTAGCAATAAGAGTGTCAATCCCTGTGACCTCATCAAAAACTGGGGCGATTGTCGCCCAGTAAAAATTGGCCCAAGTGAGCTAAAAATTCAAATTAAAAAAAATGCACCAGTTTATCGCTATTTTTTATTCGTGGGAGTGGCAAATAGCCTTTATTCTGTTTAATGATTTCTTCCAAACGAAGCAAATAGTAGGGCAAAGTGTCCTTTTTCATATTCTCGACGATGACCTTTTTTTTTGCTTCGTCTGGCTCAGAGAACCAAGGAATATGTTCTAGAAATATTAATTTTAATCTATTCTATTTCTTCTAAGTATATTTAATTTTTTTCGATTACATTATCAGTTGATCGTAAACAAAACAAGAATACATTGTTGGGTAATATTTTGTAAGGGTTTTTTATTTAGAGATTATTTACCGAATCGATACTTCGAGAAGAGAAATTCAAGCAATTCTTATCTACAGATTAAAAATGACAACGCAAAATTGCAATGAATTCTTTATTTAACACATCTGAAAATCATTGAATCCTAGGCTGATTCTCTAGCCACTTTTTGATTCCAGGACTCTCCAAAACTTTGGTCCTCAGTTCTGCCAATGTTTTGTATTCCTTTATTATATCAATTTCGGTAAAATGTTTTAAACTTGGTAGTCCTGCCACAAAGTATAAATCTGCCCAAGTCAGCTACAATTAATGAACTTAAAAAATGTCTACAAAAATGAAAAAATAAATTACTCTTCCTACGGCTAGATAACCGTTATTTTTTTTAGCTGCAACTTCAAAACGGGTCAGAAAATATGGAAGTGTTTCTTTAAAAAGTTGTTCTTTCAAAACTTTCTTTTTTTCGTCATGAGTCTCAAAACGAAGTGGATGGAATTCTGAAAAAAATATCATTTTTTATTTTTGAGTCCTCAAAATGAGACTTTTGCAGACTTATGTAAAATAGTTAATTTGGGTACTAGTACCTAAAATACAATTTTTACGCACGAAAAAAAAACAGTCTGGTTACTATGGTGGCATAATCCTTAAAATTCGAAGCTCACCCTTTTCGAGAAATTTGATCTGCTGACATTAATCATAATTCATAAATAATAAGAAAGGTGAATGTTTTTGGAGGCTTCACAAAAAATGTTGTTTGTAACCTAAAATGTTTTTGCGGACTCATCTGCTATTATAGCAAGGATTCGTCTACAAAAACTACATATATTTTAGGTACTTAACAAAAATCACTATTTTGTTTTTTATGTTATTTAAATAAATAAATACTTGAAGCACAGTCTCTGATTGAGTCCACAATTGCATCAATCTCTAAATTTTCCCAGTCATCGTTTCCTGCAAGTTTCACCTGTTTAGCCACGTATCTCATAATTGCCACACTTTGATGGCTTTTTTTGCCTTCATGTTCTAACATAGGAAGAAAACCAAAGGGCGTTTCTAGAAAAGAAAAGTGAAAACTAAAGTGTGAAATAATGAGATTTGTTACAAACGGTCTTTAAATGCAGGCCAGTCTTCATGCAAAATTCGTACATCTTCGAATTCAACTCCTGCATAACTAAAGAGAAAACGAATTGATTCTGCCCGACCTTGGGTGGGAAAATAGGTCAATTTATACGAAGAGGCCATATGTGTTAAACTTATTATTCGCTTGATGATACGTGTTTTGAGTACTAGTGAATCACTGCTCAAGGATACATTTAATAATACGTACACCTAGATTTATCTTTTAAAAATTGAGATACGCAAAATAAATAAACAGAGGAATATTTTATTTTTAAATATTTCGTTTTCAATGTGAAAACTAAAATATGAATGAACAAAGATAATAAGAGTAATAAAAAGTAAACATATTAATTTTACAACCGGTAATGCCAGCAGCAGGTGATTTGCTATCGATTGTTCCACTAACCAATGAAAATAAAGCGGAAGAATTCAAAACTCTTACGTCTCACTACTACGTGTCGGCGCGCTGTAGATACATATACAAGTAGCAAACTTCGTCATTCGTACTCGCTTCGGCGGTACATATACTAAAATTGGAACGATACAGAGAAGATTAGCATGGCCCCTGCGCAAGGATGACACGCAAAATCGTGAAGCGTTCCACATTTTTTGAACTTTCTTGTGACTGTCAGTTTTGATTAATTATTTATTTATTTTTATCTGTTACTAAAACGTGATAGCTCCAACTCTCTCAACCCATCTAAAAATTAATTTAACTTACTCTCTCGCAGTAGCAATTTTACTAAAAGTGAAAAACGGCAAAATGCGGAGAGTAAGCAAAGATAGAAAACGAAAATTTAATCAAAAAATTGTAATTCCCCTAATGAATGAAGGCAAATCTGAGTTACCAATTTCGAAACATTTTTGAATGAAACTAAAGTCTAAAGTGATTGGTTTCTCCATGGTTACTTACACATAATGATGGCCGACCTTAAGCGGACCAATCACATCGTTGCATTAATTTTTGAATGAATCCAAAAATATAAAGTGATTGGTTTTTACATTAAAATGATGGCCGACGTTCAACTGCTCAATCACAAATTTTACAACAATCTTTACGTTAATTTCGAGGTTAAAGAAGCTTGAAACAAAAATTGGGGTATTTTTTTCTAATAGTGCATAAAACTTAAACCTTGAAATAAAAACTTTTACCTACCTTCTTTGAAATTTCAAAAAAATCTTATGAATTAAGATCTTGAAACAAAAAAAAAACAAAATTACCTAAAATCTTTAGTAGTTTTTCCACATCAAGCGATATGCAAATGGACAGAAATTAAAGTGTTTTGAAAAAATTGCTTGAATATTATTAATGAATATATTAATTTTTTGAACAGTAGAGAAATTATGTTCTGAGAAGCAACTTCAAATAGTTCAATACATATATTACGAGAAAAAAAATCTTGAAACAATAAACAAAAAGTCTATATACAAGTCTTCTTTAAACCATATTTCATCAAGTTTTAATAGAATATTACAAAAAAAATTAAAAAATAAGATTATAAAAACAGAGTTGAATTTCTAAATATTGAAAAAATGTGTGAATTTGAAACTAAAATTTGAAAACGTGTTTTTATAAATTATTTAAATTATTAAATTGTAAAACATACATTGTTGAATAAAATGTACTAATGTGTCATTTATTAATTTATTTGTTATGTATGTTATAGATAATACAGTGTGATTGAAATAGAACTTTTAGTTTAGGCAACCAGTATTACAACAACATTTTTTTTTAATAGAAGCGTAGTTCAGTAAATTGTAAAAAGTATGTTGAAATAAACCGAAATTTTTTATTTATTCATTTATTTGTTTCGTTTTATGCACTTTTTGAGTCTTTAGCACCTCTAGAAATGTAAAAAACGTTTTAGAGTAAAAATTTTTCGGTTTACCGTTGGAAAGAAAATCTCATTTTCCATCATATACAAATTCAAAATTGTAGAATTTTAAACGCGTTTTTTTACGAAACTATAAGATTTAGAGCAAAAAACTAAAAACCATTAAAACTCTCTTAAAATTATTTGTTAAGTGGCGCAAATCGGAAGTCGCTCCGGATTATGGTTCCGGGTACAGAACCATTTTTGGTTTTTTTTTGATAAAAAAATTATATCTCAAAAACTATGAGTTCTAGGTCGAAACGGTTTGTACAGGCGTATTCTCCGGTTAATTTTACATTTGGTACTATTTTTTTTATTAGAATCAAAAAATTTTGATTTTTTGGGCAAAATCGGATGCTTCTATCCCTATTCTTAACTATATTACTCAATAATATCTCAAAAACTATGCATCGTAGAGTATAAATTAACTATTTAGCGTTTACGCGTACGACTTCAAAAACATAATTTTTTTCTGTGTCTAAAATAAAAACAAAAAAATCTTCTGAATTTTGTTAACAAAATAATAAAAAATTATTTGTAGTTCTTATAAAATACCTCATAGAGAAAATAAGTTTAGAGATCGATACTCGAAATTACACTATTAAATTTATTTATAATTTATTGTTTTAATTTGTATTTATTATGTTTATAATACCCAGTGCTGTTAATATCTTTATATTTTTGATTAATAGGAGTAATAAATTACTACTATATTATTTTATCATTCTTTAATTCAATTTGTATAAAGAGTTGCCTACATCAACAATTACAACGTACCATAAAATAAATTGAATACATTTTTTAAACGGATGATTATGATTAATGAATCTCAACAACTCTGTTTACACTCTTCGCAAAAACGCTTTATCATAATTTTCATCAGCATGTTAAATTGTGTGATACATTGTTGTAATCAGAAACAAAAAGACTTTTCAAAGATACAGAAATGGAATATGGCAGTCATAAGAAAATCCAAAGTTGAGTGTAACTCTGATATCAAGAACACCTTGAAAGCTACAATGACAGATTTAAATTCTTTGTAAAAAAAGTCCTTTAAGAACGTCTTAGTTAAAAACGTCTAGGTCTTTTAATTTTCACTTGAAAAAATAAAAACGAAAATTACAAATTTGCGTTTTTATCCTAATAATTCAAAAATTAAAAACGACACTTTAAATTGTCTTTCAGATAATTGTTTAGTATAAAAAGCGCAACTTTGCCCGACCTCGTATCTCTTATAATAACCGAGATCCCCATGGTGGAGCTCGAAAAACGAACACTTTGTGTATAACGTTTTCTGTTGTAATAAATTTAAAATTTGGTTGTCAAAAGGTTTAAATTGTTAAAACTGTCAAAAATCCGGGCGTTAAAACCTATTAACAGCTCTTTGTGTTATTGTTGAATTCAATAACCACACCGTACACCAACCAAACATATACTTTAAAAAATAAATACACAACGTAATGCTCAAAGTATTTATTCATAGCCACTTTATACAAAACCGAAGATATTTCTACACTTTATTGTGCTGTTTTTCATGTCCTTTATTTTTCTCTTTATTTTTAAGTTGTTTATCATGACCTAAAAATTACAAATTAGTTTACACTTACAGATAATTGTCTTACCTTTGCCATGATGTTCCTTATTCTGTGCTACAGGCCCTGGCCCTTTAACTGAATGCGATTTTCCTGACCCTCCAACTTGAATTCCACCCGCAAATCCTCCATTGGCACTCCCCCTAAAACCCCCATTTCCTCCTCCACCACTGGCTCCAATATTCTCACTTGCTCCTCCACTAATACCTCCATTTACTCCCCCACTGCCTCCTCCGTTTCCGGTCGTTTGTCCGCCTCCGGTAGCACCACCATCGGTGCTTCCACTTCCGCTTCCGCTACCACTTCCGGAACCATTTCCTTCGGAAGACGCTGATCCTCCACCTTGCGATTGCGAAGCCCCTTTTCCGCTTTCCGCCGATCCTTCTCCACTTCCAGAACCAGAACCAGATGCAGAACCGTTTCCTTCCGACGATGCACTTCCGGTTCCGTTTCCTGCGCCGTGTGCGTGCGTACTTCCATCACCTCCACTTTCTGCAGATCCTTCACCATTTCCGGAACCACTTCCTTCCGCATGGCCGCTTCCGCTAGAACTGGCGTTTCCGCTTCCGGATCCTGAACCTCCACCACTAACAGTGGCTTTGTCATCACTTCCGCTTGAACCGGAAATGCCTCCTTTAATCGTAGCAATAAAGATTTCTCTTATTTGGATTAAGATTTTGCTGCAACCACTTCGGGAAAGAACAACTTGGATGTCTAGACTAGCGTGGACTTTCAAACAACGAGAAATGCTAACATAAATGTCACCAATGACCGGAAGGCGGCGCAAAATCCGTACCAAATTGCCAGGAAGGAGGTCTCTGACGTTGACTTTGCGAAGAATTTGCGCCAGAATATTAGTTGAAGGATCATTATCAATTTTTATGGTAGGTATCAAAATTACAATAAGTGCGACCCCAGATCGCGAAGTCAAGAGCCGAATCAACTCTAAAAGAAGAACGGAAACACAAATTTCAATCGCGACAATTTTCATAATCAGAACAAAAATTCGAATAATTTGATCAAGAGGAACCGAAGAATCATTAACTTCGATTAAAATTTTGATAATTTCCGACATGTTGACGTTGTTTTCCACCCATTTTTCCTCACGAATTTCATTCAAAACTTTAACCAAAGTCTTGAGAGTTTCGCTCAAATGAAGTTGAGCGAATACTTTGATCAGAAGTTCGATACTCGCCTTCCATTCTTCGCCCAAATTGTGATCACGAGAGGAACTACCATAAAATTGAATTAAAGCAACAACCACTGCTTCGATGTTACTGTGCCCATGGACCAAAGCCACAATTTCTGACACTACTGTTACAAAACCGTCAAAACCCTCGGTCGAATTCCCTCCCAAACTTGCAAGAAGTGCAAAGAAACTTTCAGAAGAACTGAACGCACCTTCGAGAACTTCAGTCAGTTTGACTCCACTTGAATTCAATTGTATTAAAATGTACAAGAAAACATCGATAGAAGTACGGCTTTGTAGAATTACTTCGAGGTCGAGTTTCACGTGGTGTTTCACCAAAACTGAAACTCCACCTTTGAGTTGGCCAATAAGGACAGACAAG
Source organism: Tribolium madens (assembly GCF_015345945.1). Lineage (NCBI taxonomy): Eukaryota > Metazoa > Arthropoda > Insecta > Coleoptera > Tenebrionidae > Tribolium > Tribolium madens. Next base: position 1,696,283 of record NW_025401069.1, read on the forward strand.
CCTTCCAAAACTCCAACAAGTAGTTTCAAATTCGTGCTAGCAGTGATAGTTGTACGTTCAACAAATACCAAAAGGAGTTTCAAAGACGATGATAAGCTTTTGGAAATTTTGATAAGAAGAGTGAGGGCTTCTTTACCTTCAACTGAATAACTGCCAGAACTTAGCAGGGACAAAGCGACACTAATTTGGAGCGAGATTTCAGCAGTGATGTTACTAGAAGTGAAACTTTGGCCGTTTTTCTTGCCTTGTTCGTAGAGGACTTTTAGCGATGTTAGACTTTCGAAGAAAGCTTCGAATTTCACGGATTGACTCCAAGCGAGATTGCCTCCAGAGATTAACACACCGGCGCCACCCTCGATGTCAATAACAATGACAGAGCTGCTAGAAGCGTTGAAAATCGCAACAAGACTAGAGTTGACATCCACAACAAGGGCTAATTCTGCTGTTACATTTACAACAGCAACCAAATTGGCACTCGCATTGACGAAAATTTCCAACTGGCACGTGCTGTTACTCTCTAAATAAAAATATAAGTAGAGAAAGTAAAAAAATATTGATATTACCTGTTGATATACACTGGATGGAGCATTGTTCATCTTTTGGCTTGTTGTGTCTGCTATGTAAACGTGAGAGAAGAGGGGAATGGCGAGCGGATTGAGCCAGTTGATGTCGGTTTAAAAGCTCTTAAAATTAAAAATAAAACAGTTATTGAAAAAAGACAAATCTTACCATGGCCGAAAGTGCTGAGCAAAAGCGCACAAAGCACTAATCCTGTGGCTTGACGCTTCATTGCTGTTTGTTGAAGGATTAGGTTTTAGTCGTCTTTTTATAGGTGAAATATGTCGTCAATAATTTAAATACGAGTTATTTAAAATATTGTAAAGAAAAATATTTTATCGCAGTGTTACAAGGGAGTACCCAAATATTTGGAATGCATATACCTGGAATTTTTCAAGGAAAAAATGTGAGAAAGAATTTATTTTTTTACGTCAAAACTATTTTTTTTACAGTGTTTTCATACATTTTTACCTAAATCACATTCTGTTTAGTTTCATTTGACGATTGGTGATAATAAATACAAAAAATACAAACTTTTATTAAAAAATAACTTTAATTTCTATTTGAGGAACATTCAATGTGATTTATCAAACCAAAATTTCATATTTACTTACATACAAATATATTGTGGCTTGTCTTAAAGACTTCTTTTTGGTTTATTTAGAAATAATAAATCGTTCAAACATTATTGGAATTAAAATTTCAAAAATGTTTACAAATTCAATCCATTTCAGAAAACTTTTATTTTATTTATTACAAAATATTACATACCATGTGAATAAAAAGTATGGAACCAAATGTTTATTCCTTAAACTATTTATTTTTTTGGAAAAACTAATTGATGAATGAGTACCCGTACTATAAAAATGTCATGTTATATTAAAAATTAAATTCTTCAAGATTTTCTTTTGTTTTTAATTTATACATTTTTTTTTTATTTTTTTAGACGGCAACCCACTATAAAACCACTTTTCTCATGAAGGTTATGATTTAAGAATTACAACTACCGTTTTTATATTTAATTCTTTCATAAAATTTTGTTACATAAATTGCAATTTTGACAAAAAAAACGTAAAACTCAAAAACAAAATAAAATATCGTTTTCAAAATACGATCACAATTTTTATATTACTTTAATTTATATTAATTATTATTTTCTGGAAACAAATAATTAAAAAAAAAACGCTTGGTGCAATATTTTTTATATTCACCCTGTATAATTCATAAATAAACATTTTACAAAAATAAAAAAGGGGTGTTTATTTATTTTTTTATTTTATTTTTACTGTTATAAAAACATGTATCGTGTATTCAATTAAATTTCTAATCAAAGTGGACGTTTGTTATTTATTTCTTATTTTCTAAATACCAATCGAAACAAATTGAAGGAAAAAAATGGACCTCTGACGTATGTAAAGAGCAATAGTTACAGTATATTTAGGTATTGCAAGCCCTAAGCTCCAAATTTATTGTAAAAAAAAATTGTTCAAAAAGTTGGAGATTATTCAGGAAGATCATTATTTTAAACATTTTCAAATAAATTGATTGAATTAATGAAAAAAAAAATTGCAAAACGAAGTATAGATGTGTTATTTTCTTTTGATTGATTCTATTTCCTTTGATTTTTATTAAAAAGTTTTGCCTGGCTGTTTTGTTTGATTTAGAATAGAATCAGAAAATAGCATAAATTTTTTGTTTTTAGCTAAGATAAGATACCAGGATCATGAAAAAAATGTTTAAAAAATTCTATCTGTCAAAAAATTTTGACATTTATTTTTTGACATTTGACATTTTTTTATGACTATTTAATGATACTAATGATTTTCTATAAGTTTTCTTTACAATTATTTAGTAAAGGTACAAAAATTTTGCCAATAAAAATGACAAATAACAGAACAGAGTTACAATTTAGAATACAGCTTCCTTGTTTCCTCTTCTAATAGTCTGTAGCAAAAAAACTTGGAGAATGATTTTTCCTACAGAAATAAATCCAGTCAAAGTGCAAAATTTAAACTCTCATAACTCCTAAATTTTTATAGATAGAATTTTTTTAACATTTTTCCCATGTTCCTGGTATCTTACCTTATATGGCATTTTTCTCTGGGGCGCGAGTTCTGGCGCATCCTGTATTTACGTTATGTTATTGAAGTGTTGTTTGTAAATTTTACAATAATTTTGCCTTTCAGGAAGTGAAGTTACCAATATGATGTTTAAAGTTCTTCCAATTAAACAAAAATTTTGCTTTATTTAACTCCTTTTTTTAAAGATGCCACTCTAATTCTTTCTAACTCATTTATTTAAAATTTTCAACGATTTTGAAGCTTTAATGTAGAATGAAAAATTTTAATTCAAAAAACCAATTAAAAAAATACATACAATAACAAAATAAAAACTCTTCAGGTCACGTTTTTGATGTAATAAAACATTTCGAACCAAACGTTAGACAAGATAAAAATATGTGTGTTTTATGTAAAAGTTTCTGACTGTTTGTAATTTCATGTTTTTTTATAATTTTATTAATAAAATGTTAAAAGCACACTTTTGGTTGTTATTGTTTTTTGTTTTTGTACAGTCTATTTTTTTATTTGCAGGTAGGATTAGTGTGAATGAAGAACACGACATGACCTCCGTCGGTTTTTAACGTTTTTTCAGCTTCAGATATTTTGTACTGAAGTCAAAAATTAAAGCTTTTCCCTGGCATTAGGATTTTTATAGGGTTTGAATTATGTTTGTTATGATGATATAGACGTTATAAATACGAGTATTAGCCTCAAAACAGTTTTTCCTACAGTCGCAGACACGGAATTTCGGACATCAAATTTATGTCAGTTTAAAATTGTCAATGTAAACCACGCTTTATTGTCATTATGATTGACGTTTGAAACTAAAATTCAAAAGCTTAAGTTGTGGCTTAAGTTGAAATTTATTTTCGGCGTCGATGTTCCGAAACAATAATGCCAGCACAACGTGTTTTTATATAAGTTTAATAAATTATTTTCATTTATTGTCATTTTTTCTCTAGCTGTCAGGATAAAATTACAAAAACCGAAAGTGAGGTCGGTTGCATGAGGCTTGTTTTACATTTTTATGTCATTCGGATGACAAATCGTCCAAAATTCCGTGTCCTCCAGTGTATTAAAAAAAATTACAAATAATCTACGTGACGGTAAGGCGCACTTTTGACCTAAATCAATACTTTAAACGCATTTGTTAAAGTGAGTTAAATAGTGTGAGCGACCTTACATAAATAGGTGTGAGAGAGCAACAAGGCTGTTTACAAAATTTGAAAAGAGATAGATAGAATTTGTCGCATGTTAAATGAAAGATGTGTTAAATAAAAGGTATGTTAATTACTCCAAAAAATTATTGTTCTTGTTGAGAAGTTTCTAATGAAACACTCTGTATACTAAAAACTCCAAAAATATATTTATTCACGTTAATGTACGTAGAATTAAAAAGTTTATTCATTTATCATTTATTACATTGTTTATATTTTTCAGAGGAAATTATTGGCTTTTCTCCTTTCTCTTATCTTTTCCATGTCCTGAAACAGTAACAAATAAATAATGACAACATCTTACAAATAAATTACAAACCTTTTGAGTGATTTTTATGTTTGTGTCCTTTTCCGCCACTGTGACCAATTTTATGATGAGTGTTTTTTGCTAAATGTTTGTTTGAGTTATCATTTCCATGATCTTCAAAGTAATTTCTAAGTAAATTAATTAAGAAAAAACATAATAAATTATTTACCGTTATGACCCCCACTTGAAAACTTTCCTCCACTTTCATCGCGAATGGCCTTTATCAAAATCTTTCGTATCTCCAACAAAACATGTCTTGAAGCTTTTTCTCCAATGATATTATCCAACTCCAAGTGGGCTTCTTTTAGAGACTTTTTAAGTTCGGAATAAATTGTTTTAACTATTGGTATGTGTTTTAAAGCTTTCCCGATTTTATTTGAATTTTTGATGTCAATAGCACGCAAAATGCTTTGAAGAAACTCAACTCTTGATTTTTTCGTATCCAAGTTATTTTTAATTTGAGGTATTAGAGCTACAATTGTTATAAGTCCAGTTTTCGTGGTCAAAAGTCGCACAAATTCGATTATCAAGAAAGGAAGCGAGACATTAGTTGGAATAAGTTTTTGAAAAACTACAAGAATTTTTATAATTGAGTCAATGGGCGTAGAAGCACTGGTTAAAATTTTCACAATTGTGGATAAATTAACTTGATTTTCGATCCATTTTTCTTCACGAATTTCTTCGAGTAGTTTCACGACAACTTTTAGAGTTTCATTTAACTTAAGTTGGTTAACAGTGCGTGATAAGTTTTCAATTGCAGTTTGCCACTCTTGGGCAAAATTATGGCCATTTAAACTACCAAAAAATTGGATTAAAGCGACAACAACAGACTCGATGGAAGTTCGTTGAGTCAAAATGATTATTTTTGAAAGAATTGTTAAAATTCCGTTGATGCCACGTGTGGAATTGCCTCCCAATTTTGCAATTAGTGAAAAGAAGCTTTCAGGTGTGTCGAAACGATCTCTTAGAACTTCTTTCAAATCTAATTTACTCGGCTTTAGTTGTAGTAAAATATAAAGAAATACATCTATTGCTGTTTTAGAATTTACGATAATGTCTAGGTCGAGTTTGATTAGATGTTTTGTTAAAACAGAAATGCCGCCATTTAGATGTTTCACAAAACTGGCTAAACCGTTTATAATTCCAATTAACTCTTTTATTTCAAGGTCTGTATTAATGGCTTGGCTTTTTATAATTTCTGTAAGGCCTTCCAGAGACTTTAACAAATTTTTTGAAACATCCACAAGCACGTCTAAAGCTTCTTTTACTTGTATCGAATATTTGTCAGAAGTTAGAATTTTTAAAACAAAGGTTATTTGTATTGCAATTTCTTGTGTGATATTATTTGCAGAAAACTTATCTCCTTGATGTTTTCCTTGTTCGAATATAACTTTTAACGATGTTACAGTTTGAAAATATTGTTGGAAAGTTTCAGATTTATCCCATGTTGAATTCTGAGAAAATGCAATTCCAGTGCTTCGTTCAATATTAATTACTATCACGGAGTGTGAAAGCGCATTAAATAGACCAACTAAACCGGAATTTATATCCAAAATTAAAGCAACTTCAGTTTTTGTACTAGCTACGGCCACTAAATTAGTCGTTGTGTTGACAAAAATTTGCAAAGTCGAATTTCCGGAATCTAAAAGACATTATTAGAAAGATTATTATTTGTTTGAAATTTTTGGTTACCTGCTAGGCATTCGAGATGACATTCTTCTTTCGAGTCTTGTTTCCGATTTTTCACATGTGATAGTAAACGAAAAGGAGGTGTTTTTTGACGATTTAGTAGCTCTGCACATAGAAAATTAATAAAAGTTAATAAATAGATAAAAAATACCATGTCCAAAAGTGCTAAGTAACAGAGCACAGAACACCACCGAGGTTGCTTTTATTTGCTTCATTGTAGCTATTTGAGAGTTATGTATGTATTTGCTGACTTTATAGATAATGGAAAATGTTGAAAATGTCTAATGGAAAAATTTTAGTGTTTATCGCGTTGAAAAGTATTTTTTAAATTTTTGGGCAAAAGAAATTTCACAAATTGCCGAAGAACTCAATAATCTTGTGTGATAAAAATGATTTTAAATAATTTACATAAAAACTGAAACTACAAAATATTTACGTAAATATTTAAGAAGCTTTGTTACAGCTTTTAAGTGCTGGGTGTAACTGACAGCTTAACGGTTGTAAATTGTTGAATGTTATTAATTCCATAACAACACAGTACGACGAAATAGTTATTTACGTTTTCAACGAGGGAGTTGTTTCCGCCCATAGTCGATATGGCTCTTAACAGCACATGACACATACGTACAACGTTTCTCGTCGTACTAAATTATATTTTGCATGTTATTTAATATACATGTAAAAATAAAATAAAATTGTTATTGTTATAATTGTTATTGTTATTAATAGGTGTACCTAACCGAGAAATTTTTTTTTAAATAGTAATTAGAAATATTCAAAAAAATCAAAACAATTGCCTTTTTAATAT
>NW_025401069.1:1703311-1726856 GCF_015345945.1 Tribolium madens
GAAAAACTTAAAACATCAAGATTAATAAAAACTGGCTTATAATTTAACTAGAACTTTTTATTTCAACAAATTTTGAAAAATCAAACTCTAAATGGAAACTAAAACGGCTTGATTTTATACAGGGTTTAAATTTCGTCTTAATTCATCCGTTTGGGTTTTATTTTTTAATAAAAACTTCGTCTTTTGTGATTGTTTTTTTCGATTTAACTTATTTTTCATATTTTTTTTATTTTGTCGTATTTGAAAAAAAAAACATTTCTAAAAGTCTAAATAGCTGTTTTTTAACGAATCATATGATCAGAAATTAACTTGAGCAGTGGTATTACATTACATAAACGGCATTAATTTATTACTTGTATATCTTGCTTTTTTGTATTTTTAAAGCTAGTATTATCGCGAGTGCATGCCAAATTGTCGGTAATTTTGTCAAGTGCACGAGACAAAATTAGAATCAATTTGGCATGTACGAGGGGTATTTTGCAGACTATTTCCCAAACACAATTTATAAAAACAATATTTTTATTATAAAAAAGAAAATATTTATTAAATTTTTGTTTTATGTCAATCAAATCTTTCAAATTTCTGAGATTCATCCAACCAGCAAGCGAGGAAATGATCGATAATAATTTGCACACGTGTTGAATTATCACGAATTATAATTTGAATCTGATTTGATGAATCCAAGAAATTTGAAAGATTTGATTGACTTAAATTTTGTGCTTTAAACTGAGTTATTTTGGCAACAGTTTTTTACGTTTGAAACAAAAATAGCCAGTTTACAAATAAAAAAAAAAACAAGGTAAATAAATCACCATTTTTGAATTTATTTATTTTCTTAATTTTTAAATCAATGTTTTTGCTTCTCCAAACGATGTTTATCTTTCATTTGCTTGTGTTTGCTACTATCTGGAAGAAAATTACTATTTAAACAAATAATTTCACTTTTTTTTCTCACCTTTAAAATGGTGCCGTTCTTTATGGCCATTTTTATGTTTATCTTGATTAAGAATCGGTTTAATAAAATTCCCCAAAACGCCTTGACTTCCACTTTCGCTTGAATTCTCTTCCCTATTTGCTATTCCTCTCAAAAAACCCAAAATACGTTCAATTCTAGGTCTAGCAACTTGTGATTCGAAAAGTTTGTTCAACTGAACTGCTCCTTTCGTAAACAGTGCTAAAGCCCGATCTATAGCTTCATAAAACCTGCCAATGATCGGAATGTGTGACCAAAAATCAGCCATGTTAGTCCAAAAATTTTCAATTCCTTGGAGAATAAAATTTCGAATATGAAACCCAACAAGAATTAAATTTTCAATCCCGTCAGAACCATTTGTGATGTTGAGATTTGGGAAAATGTTAGAGATGCAATGACGACCATTTGTTGAGTTTAATCGCGAGATTAACTGTTCGAAGAGTTCAGGAATGGATTCTTCAGGAGACACTCTTTGTCGCATTGAAAGTAAAATAGCTACAATTGGATTTATGGGGTTTTGGGGATCGAAGTGAAGAAGAGTTGAAACAATACGGGAAATGTTACTACTGTCACTACTATTGGTATTTTGTGCAAGATGTGACAAAAACTGGAAAGAATTGCCCAAATTGAGTTTCTGGATCGTGTTTTGGAGATTTTGGAGAGCTGACAAGAACTGTTGACCCTGATTGCCGTTACTGGAATTCCCCGAATATTCAAGCAAACTGGAGACGAGTTGTTGAACATTGCTATGATTCTGGTTCAAGTTTATGACTTCATAAATGACGTGGATAAAACCATTCAAACCTTCGGTACTGTTACCCCCGAGAAGGTTCAATAGAGGGAAAAGGTTTTCTGGGGAGTTTAAACGATCACCGAGGAGTTGCCCAACATTGATGTGAGAAGCTACCTGTTCTAGGAGATTATTTAAAACGTGAAGACCTGAAGGCTGGTTTAGAAGTTTCGACAAATCTAGTTTAAAATTTCGATTTGATAAATCTAAAAGGCCACTGAAGAAGCTCTGTAATCCTTGAAAAATGGCAACAAGTGGGTTTAAATCCCCTCTGTAGTTTGCACTTGTGTCGCTTATAATTTTAACAAAACCGCTGAGGGAATTCTGGAAAATGTCCGACACGGATTGGGAGAGCTTTTGGTAGTTTTCGGGAGCTTCAGATGGCGATGAATGCTCACCCAAGGAATTTAATATTTGCGAAACTCGTTTAGAAACGTCTGAACTGGCTGAAGTAACATTAAATGGAACTCCGTTTCGTTCACCATTTTGATAAAGCTGTTTTAAACAATTCAAATTTCGAAAAAATTGTTCGAAATTGTCGCGACTGTTAAACAAACTTTGGGAAAGATAAACTCCTGATCCGTTTTCGTAGTTAATAAGTATCACAGAGTCGGAATTAATAACAGCACTGATGTTCGATTTGAAATCGAAGACAGCTGCAGATTCTGAAGATTCGTTTAGAGCAAGAAAAATACTTGCTGTGATGGTAATCGTGAGACTGGGTTCGGTTTCTGACTGAAATTATAAAGTCAATATTTTTTACATTGTTTCACGTTGGCATACAGTTTGGTCTCTTTTTTCAAAATGTGAGCGGTTGATTTTTCCCAAGTGTTGGCGATTTTTTGAGTGATCTAAAAGTTGCACTAGAGAAATTTGCAAAGGAATAATTGGATACTCACCATGAGCAAAAGTGTCATTAAATAATAATAGAGTTAAAAACGGGACTAGTCTGATATATCGCTTCATTTTGTACTAACATTTAAATTTGTACTACAAAAAATATGCTCCGGTGTGTTTATATAGAAATAGAACGAGTCAACAGAAAAATATTTGAATGAGAAATATTTAAAACATTTTAAATGTAGGCAAATTTTAATCGGACAAATCTATGCATAATATTAGATAAAAAATAGCATTCCTTTTTATCTCTGAAATGCTATAATTGAGCTAGAATTACGTTTGTTTTGCGACGCAGAATTTAAAATATCTGTGCCAGAAATAGCATGCGACAACAACAAATAAAAATTACACTATTTAGTTCGGATATTTATCAAAATTTAGTTTTAATAAAAAAAATCTAAGAAAATTATAGTTTTTTAAACACAAACACGAATTGTGTTTGTTTTCATACCGAGACGATCCAACAAGAAGTACATTTTTTTTCAAATTTGTATAGTGAAATTTTCGAGATGCGAGAAAAAACTGAAAATACAAATACAATAAGTATTTTTTTAATAACAATGTATTCATATCTTCCATCAACTAGTTCTCTAAATTGATAACTTGATAACTTTTCCAAAAAGGAAAAAAAAACCGTCATAAGTTATTATAGAAAACAGTTCCAATTTGTTTTGGACAACCAGTTGTTGGGGTTAAATTTTTATTTAAAAATTACTTATTTTATTTGTATTTTCAGTTACTTGCCTCCAACGAAGAATGGTTTTTAAAATCACATTTAAAAAGCATCTGTTTATAAGCCCTTGAATGTGAATTGAGTAACTGTATGAACTAAATATTTTGCTAAATTTATCATTTTCTTATGTTATTATTAATTTAACCTGTTGGTTTTGTATGGAACTCAATAAATATCGTTAATTTCTCGAATTTCTCGAAATTCGAAATAACTATTGTTACGTTTGACAAAGTAAGAATTTTTGCGCATACAATACAAAAAATGAAAAACCAAAATTGGTCAAAATTAAAGTAGACAAAGAAATTGCTTTTTTATTGCAAATATAAATTTGTTGAAGTAGTTCAAATAGTTAATATACTCATAGTTTTAATAAGTTTTTGCAAAATAAAATTGATTTACACTTTTTGAAAACTCTGTATTTCTATTTGATTTTATAGTTTTGTTAAGTTTTAATTGTGTTTATTACATTTTACATTGTTATCCGTTTTTTAACATTAATTTTTCATTTGCAAGAGAAAAACTCAATAACATACGTATAAATATCGTTTATTTCTATAAAGTTTTGCACATTACAATATTTATTGCTGGTATTAATTAAGACAGAACTTGACTAGAAAAATATAGTATGTAGTTGGTCCTTTGTTGAACAAAACAAATGGAGATAGTATAATACAAATATCAAGTACTTGCGTTATTTTATGTCATAATTAATAAATAACTAGGGTACAAGTATTGAGTTCAGTACTTTATAAAAAATACCTTTATTTACTTACAACTAAAACTAACTATTAAATCCTTCATTGTCAATTCCTCGCGCAACAGTTTTCTCTCCGTTGAGTTCTCTCTGAATTTCATCCAAAGTTTTGCCTTTCGTTTCGGGAACAATAAAGAAAATAAATACAACTCCGACCAATGAAACACCCGAAAAAATATAAAACGTAACATCTGTGCCAATCTCTTTGGCCAAATCGCCATAAAACTTGGTTACAAGAAAAGCCAAAAACCAGTTAAAAGTTCCAGCAGCTGAACTGGCATTACTTTTGATTTCTGCTGGAAAAACTTCCGAGGAAATCATCCAGGGAATTGGTCCAAATCCCAGCGAAAACACAATAATGAAAATACAAACACCCAAAATTGGAAGAAATCCAATACCACTAACATTGTCCTTTAATGAGAAATAAATGCCAAGAAGAATTCCAGCAATTGCCATGATGAAACCAGAAATCAGAAGAAGAATTTTCCGACCAAATTTATCAATGACGAGGGAAGAGACAAAAGTTGCGATGACTTGCATTACACCAACGAGGATTGTGACATCAGAAGCAGACAAACCTGAATCAGCTTCTTCGAAAATGGTCCCTACGTAAAAAATAACAGCGTTGATGCCTCCCAACTGCTGGAAAAACATCAAACCGAAGCAAATGAGAAGCGATATTTTCGCCGCTCTTGTTTCCAAAGATTGAAGAAGAGGAATTTTTTCTCTTTCAGCTTTTTCAATGGTAGCTTTGATATCCGCAACTTCGGCTTCAACGTTATATTCATCTCCTCTGAGTTTCCTCAAAGCTTTAATAGCCGCTTCTTCGTTTCCTTTCTTCAAACTGTAGACCGGAGTTTCCGGCTGGAGGAAAAACACCACTCCGAAGACCAACGGAACGCAAGCGCAGATAATCGACACAATTTGGGGTTTTACAAACGCTCCCAAGAGGTAGGCGAAAAGGATTCCGACAGTTAAGAGTAGTTGGAAATAGCTCCCTAGAGCCCCCCTGATGTCTTTATCGGCTATTTCGCTGGAGTACATGGGGGCGGAGACGCAGAATGCGCCTCCGGCGAGGCCTGTGAGGAATCTCCCAGCGAAAATCATCGCCGTAGAGTCGGCGAAAATGATCAAGAGCCAGCCGATACTGAAGGGAATGATGGTGAGCAGCATGGCGAGTTTACGACCGATGAGGTCGCAGATAAAACCGATGGGGAAGCACATGCAGAGGGCGCCGAGGGTGCTAAAGGAGCCAATCCAACCGTATTCGTTGTCGGGGTCCACCAGGATGTCGTTGAGTTCGCCTTTTGCGAGGTCTTCTTTGGTAATGTTGCCAGTCCAGCCAAGAACGGTGCCGGCCGCCACTGAGCCCATACATACTGTAAAAAATTGCGCAGTTTTATAAGGTGTTCCAGTTAAGTGCTTTTTGATAAATTTGTTGTCATATTAAACCAAAAAGAAAGCAAAAATGTTATAATAAGTATAGAAGGTTGCAGATTTCAAAAATTAAGAGAAGTTGTCTACATAAGTGGTGATTTTGTTTTCTTTGAAAACTACTAGACATCTTTTTAAGCTACACATAACCATTTCATATTTTATTTAAGTACTTTTTAATTCCATAAATAAGAACAATTCAGTACTATTTAGTATCTACTTTGTAGTTTGCTAAAAATACGTTTTCTCTTTTTGCAAATTAAGAACTAAAAAATTAAAATTAACTATTTTACAAATGGCGGATGCTTAATGAAATAATTACTTTTATTCTTCGACACTGTCAAAATTTACGGTTTTTCTCCCGTGTAAGGAAGTTTTGACAACTGTTTGGCACTTCACAATACGAAACGTCAAAATATTTTTAACAGATTTAAAGCAAGTTTAAGCCTTGTTGACTCTAATTCGAAGAATAAAATGTTGTATTCCACTCGTTTGAGTGTAAATCGGACGCTTTATTCCACCTTGTGGATGGTAACCACTCGTTACACTCGTGGTTTAAAAATCCACTCGGTCAAATAAAGAGTCCGATTTACACTCAAACTCGTGGAATAAATAACTATTATTCTTCGACACTGTCAAAATTTACGTTTTTTTTTCCTGTGTAAGAAAGTTCTGACAATTGTTTGGCATTTCTCAATACGAAACGACAGTTAGTAGTAACAGCAGAGCTATATTTTAATTTATGTAAGTTTTTGAATCATTATGTTAAACAAGATAAAAAAAACTAGAATTTTATACACTGGCGGACACGGAATTTTGGACGATTTGTCATTCGACTGACATAAAAATGTAAAACGGGCCTTAGGCAACTAACCTCATTTACGGTTTTTGTAATTTTTGTCCTGATAGCTAGAGAAAAAATGACAACAAATCAAAATAATTTATTTAGCTTATATAAAAACACTCGAGACGACTTCGAGTGGACTTTTTTTAACGAGTAGATAAACAATCTTTATCGTCGTGTATAATATTTCGTTTTATTTTGTACTTACCTACCAGAATTTCTTAAATCTAAACAGTAGATAAAAATTACTTTATTTCACTAGACGATAAAAGACTACTTTATTTACTGAAATTACTTGATGAAAGCACTTTTTAACATTGAGTACAAAATAAATAACTATTTAATTTTGAAAATATTTAATATTTAAGGTTTAAACTATCCAAATTGTCAAAAAGCAAGCTGTTAAAACCTTTTAATAGTAGCTCAGTTACTAAGATGCTAGAGATATATTAACGATTGGGTTAACGATTGTTGAATGTTATTCACTCCATAACAACATAGTATAACAAAAATAATAATTAAATTGAATTTAATAATTTAAAATATACAGGGTTATTCACGGGAGCGTTATTTCTGAAATTTTTTTTGCCGCAACCAACAATACCAATTTTCAAAGTAAGTTGGATAGATTTGCCAGAAATGTCAGATTGACAGATAACATATATTTAATCAAAATTCAACAAATAAATTAACAAGTTAAGTTAATGTAAAAGGTGTTTGAACTGTCTACCATCGATTTCTAAACATGCGCCTAGTCGGTTGGTAAACGATAACAAACCATGTCGCATCGTTTGAGAGATGATTTTTTTGCTTTAATGTCGAAGAGACAAGACTAATAACAGCTATCGTGGATTTAGTTATAATTATTTTCAAAATTTGGAATCAATAAATTGTTGCAATATGTATAATGGGTTGCGTCAAAAACAAATTCAGAAATAACCCTCTCGTGACTAACCCTGTATTAGTTTTATGTTACCGTTGTTATGGTGTAGGGCGTGATTAAAAAAACTGTGATTTTTAACGGCCGATCATAGTAACTGCCGGCGTCGTTTAAACATTTTTTTTTGTTTTTGTAATATACGTAGTATACCTAGCAGATTATTATGTTATGAACAATATTGAACTTAGCTGAACTCGGTTATTTCCTCAGTTTTCAAACTTCTGTTGCGTATATTATTTGCCTCTTATAATCTAATGTAATCTAATATATCTAATGTTAAAAACAGCTATATAATAAATAGTTATTTATTCGACGAGTTTGAGTGTAAATCGGACGTTTTATTTCACGAGAGGATTATTAAAACACGAGTGTCAACGGGTGGTTTATGATCCACGAGGTGGAATAAATGAATGATTAAACAGCTTCCTCAGTCTTTAAGGCTTTTTTAACCGCCTTACATTTGTAAATAATTATTACTTTCATATAAAATTCTACATTTTTTATCTTGTTCAACATAATGATTCAAAAACTTACTTAAATTAAAATGTAGCTCTGCTGTTACTATTAACTGTCCGTTTAGTACAATCAGCTTTTATAAGAAATTAAATTAAAATAACATGATAAAAAGTTAAATCTTAGTAAGGATGGGTTTACAGAAGGTGAATTAAATCAAATTTAACTTCAAAATCCTGAAATGTTGTTGTTGTTCATCAAAATTCAACCAATCACGTAATGAATTAAATTTAATTGCAATCAAATATTTAATTCAGCTTCTGAAAACCCACCCTAAGAATTTTTAATCCGTTTTGGTAATTTTAAGATTTTTTTAATTTCTATTTTTATTTTAATAATTGTCAGAATATATCCAGCTACATTCTGAATCTTAACAATAATAATTTGTCTAGCTTTCAAAGGTATACATTTTTATTTCTTGTCACATATTTTCAGTAATTTTGCCTTGGCCTAGAAAAAAAGCCAGAGTCTGAAAAATTGAGGATTTTGACTTTTCTCAGTTATAATATTAGAGGTTTATTTTCAATGAGTTCTACTTGGTTTTTAAAGTGCCCTGGTTCAGAAGTAAAAAGCCAGTTTAGGGTGTCAAAAAACAAGAAAATATTTTTAATTATGATTTTAGTATGGTCAGTTTTTATTGAAATAGTAATTTTTTGGAGTGTATAAATATTAGGGTATTTATTTTGTGATTTTTTATGTTCTCAGTTTTTGGTGGTATGTTAAGATACTTTCCAGATATGTAAAAACAGGTGATTTTAAAAATTTGGTGTCTTTTTTGATGTTCTTATAACAAATATTGTATGTACTCTATTTTCTAGTACAAAAGTAACATGCTGTAGCTTCTTAGAAAGCCTTTTAAATTATCTATTAAAATAAATAATTATTTATTATAAAAATTTGAGACAATTTTATACATAGAAAAAAAGGGTTTTTAATAAATGCAAATTTACACTTTCACTTTGTGCTTTTTCTATGCTGATATTGGATGAAATAATAATAATCATATAAAATTTTAATTTTCTAAAAAGTCAAAATTTCATTTCTGAATGACAACGAAAGATTAAACATATTTTGTATATTTATTTAATTAAATTAATATCAAATAACTTTTTAAACATCTTACCTGAGAGAGCAGCAATGTACTGGGGCAACTTCTTAGACTTGCCATAGTGACCTGCTTCGACAAGATTATTGGTACTAACACCAGTTTTTTCAGCCATTCTGTAAACAAGGGACTAAAGTACTACTACTTATCACAATTGGAAAACTATTTAATTATTTATTAACCATTAACTATTTTGTTATCAATTTCATTGAGAAGTTCATTATCTCTATCGAAATTTATTTTGCAATAAACGATAAAATAATTCTTGTGGCTTACACGGTATTTTAAATAATCTTAATATGACGCGATTAAAAAAATGGTTTATATTCAATCAATCATCTCTATCTCAACTACTTCCATGTTAATTAGAGTGTTTTTAATGAATGTAATAAATAACTGAGCTGTCATTCATAAAACATGAAAATGTTCTAAATCAACAACAATTTATCGCAAAACTTGACACACCTCTGATAGCACAGAACAATAACAAATATTTTTACTCTCTGGACTTAAAGTATGAATTAAGTTCCATTAAATTTTTAGAAGCGTTTATTAAACTCTGAGCAATTTCACGGTAGGATTAGATTTTATATTATATTTGTTATGTGTTTATGGTCGAATGGGTTACAAAATACGAGTACAATAAGATTATAAAGATTTTGAAGCAAAAAACTGGTCTGATGGGTTTTGTCTGCTAAAAATTTGACTTTTTTGTAAAGTTGGCAAGTTTTGGATGGTTGTTGCTAATTTAATTTTACGTAGGTCTTCATGAATAAATATTTTTCATATTTAAATGTCGCAACTAATGTTAAATGTTTGTATTATAGAATTGTTAGCAAAAAGTACTAAAAAACATGTCAATAATTAAGAATTTCGTATCGTTCTAAACAAAATAACAAACATATAATACATAATCACTTATTATTTCGCACTACAATTTTTTGTTGTTTTCATTTAATTATTTCTTCACTTTTCCCGGTGTGTTACTTTTATTTCAACTTACTTCAAATCAAACTTCAAACAACATTTTGTGATATTTGCGAGTAGTATCACCTAAGACAACTATGACTAAACCTCTAAAACGACACTTAAAAAAGTGAGAAATAACACTAATTACCATTTTTAGTGTGACAAGTTCATTTTTAACGTCAGTAAAATATTCCGACGATAAGTCAGTGAATTTATATGTTTACAGTGAAAAAATACAAATTTCGATACTCACTCTGAAACAATTTGAAATCGCTGTGATATGACTCTATGAACACATTAAACTCTATTGCAACATCTTATTTTGTTTCTAGCTGACACAAATATTTAATCTATTGATTACTAGAAGATAAAATTAAACCACATTATATTTCTTGGATAGCTTTATCTTTTTTTATTGTTTCTTATTGATTTTAGAGATAATAATCAAATTTTGTCTTAGTTTTATGACCCCTTTACATTCCACTAATTTTACAAAAAATATTTATTTTGAAACGACCTGTATATGGCGTTATATAAATAATTTTCGTTAATTTCATACAATTCTCACGTTTTCTGCATTAGCATTGTTGCAATAACATTTCCTTTAGTTATTACAACGAGTAAAATGGGAAACTTGTTATTGTCTCCAATACAATATGGCACTTACATTTTGAAATTATTAATGACATTGAAAATACCACTCCATTTTAAGATTCCATTCAGTGTCAATGTCAATAAATTCTCAATCGTCGCAATTTTATTTGAAAAACCCAAAATTACTGACCCATTTTCAGTGTGGTCAAGATTAATTAAGAATTATTATTTGATTTTGTAATTTGTGCTTGGCTATTTTGTGGTATATGCTGAAATTTCTGTAGTTACCACTCGAAGATCAATAAATATTTTGTTTGTTAATATTTTATTAGATATTTATTAAAAAAATTAAAATTTTACACACGGGCCTCAAAATAAAAATGATTTATTGCTAATTATTGCCATTGTATAACGTACCTTGATATGTTATTAGTGTTATTGATTTATGAAATTAACATATATGTTTGTTGTTAGTACAGTTATAAAATGCAAACAATAGCAATATGTTATATAACAGCAATTATTCTTGCACTTGTTTTTAATTGCAATTAGCTCTTCGACACTTTTATGAAAGTGTGAGGATTTTTTCATTACGCAACGTCATAACCTACAACAATGTATTTATTATTAATTGAAAGTGCAGTTTTAGACTAACAATGTAGAATTGATTCAATATTTTTAAATAAATATCTGGAAACCGAATAAAAACAACCACCAGCTTTTTTCATCTTTGGTATATTTAATTTTTTTAAGCTAAATCATACTTGTATCACAGCAACTTACTCCTAAGTAGGTGACACTTATAAAAAACGAATTTATTTCCGGTTATTGTGGCTAAATACCTGCCGTCCAATGTTAATTATTATTAACTTATCAGTAACGCACTGCAAATTTCGAAATTTGACTCATTAAAAACGAAAAAAAAATATATGAAAAAAATCTATATACGAGGTAAGTAAAAAGTTTGAAACCAAATGTTTTTTAAATAAACTATTGTTTACAAATAATAGTTTATTATATCACAAGGTAGAGAAGAGATTTTTATAGCCGAACTGTTTATTTCCCGAGATGCGTAATTGCGTAGCATGCGAGACTAGAAAAATCTTCTCTACCGTGTTTTATACAGGGTCGTTAAAAAGTGTGGATACAGCTAAATATTTTCAGAACAGTTTAGCCAAACACACTGAAATTTGACAGTTTACCTATTTTCTAGTCAAAGTTTAGGCGGTAAAGTGCTAACGATAAATAAAGACAACATTTCCAAGGCTAAAAAATTTTTCATTTTTCAAAATTTAATTACTTCGATATTTTTTTTTAAATAAGGTATGCATGTGTTACATCACAAAACTCAGAAAAAAATGCTTTTTTTTTAAATATTAAATTTAACCCTTCTTGCCATTGAAAAGATAAAGTTAGCCTTGTATCCCCAGAACAAATGAAAATAGAAGTAATAAATATCTGAGGGCTTGGAATTTAAATACTTTTAAGCATATACCAAATTTCAATAAGTTTTGATGAATAGTTTTTATAATAATTAACTGTATCCATACTTTTTAGCGACCATGTATATAAAAGTTACACTTCTGTAAGTATTAAAGAAATTTTTTAACTTCATAATATGAAATATTTGTTAAAATAACAGTTTTGACATAGACAAAAGTACTAGAGTTGAGGTTATTATGATGTCTTTACTGAGAAAACTTAAGTCTTTTTTATTTGATTTTGCATTAATTTAATCACGAAATACTTCCGTTATTAATTGTGATGGTAATAGTTTTCAATAATAATATTCTAGAAATATTTATACCCTCCAACATCGGCTTTTACCCACCTCTAATACATTATAGTGCTTGGTCCATAATGAAAATGCTTATTGACTACTAGTAGAGAAAAAAAAAACTTCAGAACCTTTCGACAAATAATGGTAACTTTTACAGCTAGTAGTAAAAAAAATTAATTTCACAATGTTTTAAGTAACATTTTTGTATTTTTTTTCTACAACTTTCTTTTCAATTTTTTATAGCAGGTTGCCATTTAAAATAATTAATAAATTTTATAGAACTCCAATACAAAAAAAGATACAACATTTTATTATTGAAGAACAATGACATTTTTATAGTATGTACTTTATCATTCATCAGTTTTTCAGAAGAAAAATGTTTAATGTTTCTTTTTGCTCATTCTACCCTGTATATTTCCATTTACAATTAAAATTCTTCAGTGTCTGGAGACGAGTTAGAGCAAAAGCACAAGCATGACGAACAAAATTGGCAGATTACAAAAACCAATCTTTCATTGAAGGACATTTAACAAGTTCAGGATCAATGTCCTTCCACATATTATCATGAAATTACTTTACTGTCACTTATTAACGAGTACTTTAGTGAAATTGATTAGATATCCGCAAAAACAAAATTGTATTGTGATACTGATCTAAAAATATTTAGGTAGTTCCAAGCACAACACACAAAAACATTTCTTTCTCTCAATTATGAAACAATTTAGAGCGTTTTGAATAAAATTCCACATTCTAATAGTGTGGCAAGTGAATTTACAAAGTGTCATATTAAATTCTTTGAATTTTTTTTTTTTTAAAGTAGTTTACTTTTCATACAACGCAAAATTGTTTTTGTGGTCAGTCATAAACTAATTAACCTCCAAGAAAATTAACGCAATTAAGTAGTTAAAGCAGATTATCATTGTAAATTGTGATAACGTAAAATTGGCAAATATTTACCATTAATAAGCTACGGTACGATTGATTCAATCGAAACATTTCACTCACGTCACTAATTTTGTACAAACTAGCAAAAAATATAAGCGATTCAAGATGACTTCCTAATTTATTTCCGTGAATAAATAAACAACTTACTTGCACAAAACTACGTAAAAACCACTCAACACTTCCTCCTTGGTCTCGATCTGTTCACATAATTTCTAACAGTCCTGTCCATGTATGAAAAGCTTTATGCGTGCAGATCGTTCTCCCGCCATTCACGAAATAAGCAGAGATGCTTTCAGCTCAAAACCGATGCTGAATTAATTTGATTGTTCATTATTTGGGCATGCCGTATTTATCAAACTGCAGCCAATTAAATTTTTTTTACGTAAAAATCAATTAATTAAACAATCTATTTTTAGCAAAGAGGGACTTTTTGTTTTTCTAATTAGATCCACATCGATTGTCACAGTCGTGGGTTTTCCGTAAAGCGGAATTTTGCAAAGCCAATATTTATTAATGTAGTACCTGGAAGTCGTTTTATTTTGGGTGTCAAAGAATAATTCAGAAACATTTTGTTTTGGTCATCTTCGACGACCCAACTGCTCGTTACATAAATTAAGTAATTCCAGGTCAATTTTCAAACGTTTCCGAAGAAAAGTCTACAAACGTGTTTGTAATTGTTGTTGACACACTTTTATGAAGGGAAATATTTGAGACGCTACAATTGTATGTAAAAAATAGTAATTATAGGAATGGGGCGCGACACGGTAAACATTGTTGATCCATTTTACAAATTTATCTTCATTCATAAACCTATGTACGTGACAATGAACATGGAAGGTGTGTCTTTACCGGGATTTTGTCGCTATAGATTTAAATGACGTCAAACTAATCGTTTTAGCGAAAGGAAATGCATTAACAATATATTGAGAAAGATTGCAAGGCTGGTGAAATGTCATTAAATTCTTTTCGTAGCTAACAAAATCAGCAATTTTTACGCATTATTCAGGTTATGAAATATTGATTTAATTTGCTAATTTCCCGTTTTCCGCTGCAATCTTTTTGTGTGTTTTGCATTTCAAACGGGTTCTTGACCTTAGTGCATCTCATGGTAAAATCCCTACCATGAGGTAAAACCTCTGTGGTTGACCAACTTTCAATCATTCAAGAAGAAATATATTTCTAGAAAAAACAAATTTGTCATTGTTTTGCCTAATGTGAAATAAAATTTTAAGACCCTATTGTTCTCTTTAATTTTTTTGTTTTATCAGGTAAAAATATTTTTTATTACGTTGGTCATAATTATAGTTTATTATTATGACAGGAATAAAGTTGCAAACGAATGACAAATTAGACTAATTCAGTTTTATTTTCATGTAATATGCTTTTTAATATATTGCAGTCATGACACTATAAAAGAACATTTACCAAAAATCTGAGCCAACCAAAGGGAATTCTGCCACGGCATCCCTTTTACGTTACATTTTCTAAAACGGTATTTGCGTCTTTAGCAGGAAGTACATATCTTTAGTCCGGTAGCTAATGAATTTTTTGTTACTAAAGTAGTCTAATATTTGTAATTCTGTAAGTTTAGATTTTGAATGTCTCTTAAAAAAATAAAAAATACAACATTTCTTAACAAACACATACCAAACAGCTTTTGCTTTGATACACCTGACAATTTATTTTTAACAAACAATGGAAGTTTGAAAAATTTAATGAATGAGTTTAATGAACTACTATAGTTCAAATTAGAAAAAATATAATCAATACAAAAACTAAATATTCCAATGACCAAGACCAATGAAAATTTTGCCATATACCAGGTGAATAAAAAGTATGGAACGAAGCGTTTTTCTCGTAAACTAACCACTTTACAAAAAAAATAATTAGTGTAGCGTAAAGTCCAATTAAAATGTGACCATTTATCAAGAATAACATTTTTCGAATTTTTTTTAGTTTTCGAGTTCTGGAAAATTTTTTTTTTTTTTAATGGCAACCCACTATGGTATTTTTTTTAATTAAAGATTATGATCTAAAAATGACCTCTAATTAAACAGAATTGTTTTCTGGTCAGTACTTTTTTTTTAAATAAATTGTTAAAGTTGCGTTCCGAGCCCATCACGAAGATTTTCCGAACTTGAACGAGGGAGTCGTTTCATGACTTTGGTCGTTGGAGTGCCCGGTTTTTGGTGCAGGTGCTTTGGGGTGGTTCAGGATGGATCAAAAAATGTAAATACAAATCATTTTCTTCTATTTTTAGTCCATTCGAAACCACCCCAAAGCACCTGCATAGAAATCATGATGAAAAGCATGAAACAACCACTTCGGTTAAGTTCGGAAAATCTTCGTGATGAGCTCGGAAGGCAACTTTAACAATTAATTTAAAAAAAAGTAAAAAACAATTTTATTTAATTAAAGGTCATTTTTAGATCATAATCTTTAATTAAAAAAATTATCATGGTGGGTTGCCATTTAAAATTTTTTTCTAAAACCCGAAAACTAAAAGAAATTTCGAAAAATGTTATTCTTGATAAATGGTCACATTTTAATTGGACTTTACGCTACACTAATTATTTTTTTTGTAAAGTAGTTAGTTTACGAGAAAAACGCTTCGTTCCATATTTTTTATTCACCTGGTATGTAATAGTGAACTTGAAAAAGATAATAAAGTTAGAGATCAAGATCACTATACAGATCAATATCGAGGAGCTGCTTGTAATAAATGTAATTTAAATTTAAATTTACCTGCCAAAGTATGTTCCCATATGTATTCATAATCTAAAATACGAATCAAAATTATTTCTAAGATATACATTATAAAATTAGAGAAATAAATGGATTATTGCAGAAAATGCAAAATCACAACGAAAAGTATAGGTAAACCAACATTTGTTAAAAAAAAAGTTTATGGAGAAGAATCTCAGTGTGTAAAATTTGTGAATCAGAAAAAAATAATATACCAAAACCACCAGAAGATGTAGAGATTGAAGAATTATTTAAGCCAGCAAGAAAAAAATTTAAAACAAGACAATTCAATATGATAATACTGTATAAGGGGATTTAGTAACAATTTACGACCACAAAGAAAAATAAAAAACCCTGATTATAATTTGAGAATTTGATATTAACATGTATTGATCTTTCCTATATAGTGATAATAAATTTTTCTTAGGGTGGTTTGCACTAACATTAGTTAAATTTAATCTCTGATTAAAAACAATTGTAACTATGATAATAGCAATGAATTTAATCCGAGATTAAATTTAACTAGTGTTGGTGCAACCCACCCTTACAACTTAATTGCCTTTAATTTATTTATTTTCTGTATTTTTTGTAAAGATTCAAAAACAATAATTGTCTGGCAACATACAATGTTGTTGGAAACTACTGTTATGAATCTTTACAAAAAATACAGAAAATGGTGTTTCATATTAATTAAAAAATTAATGTAACCCTAAATAAAAAAAAACATTCAGTTAACAATTATAAAATATACAAAATAAAATAAAATAAAACAAACAAACAAACAAACAAAAGTGTTTAGTTTTCAAAGATCTAACAATTAACTTTTATTCTTAAATGAATGCTTACACAGGGCGATAAAAAAAAGTCATGTCGTGACAACTTGACAAATTATGTATCATTTTGTTCGGTTCAGTGAGACAAATCAAATGCACTAAAAAAACTTTAAAAAGTCCACACACTTTGAACTAAATAATTTTTTTCTAATTTAAATGAATTTAAAATACTTTAACTTCAAAAAATCATTACTCAATAACTATTAGGCCGATTTCCTTCAAATAAAGACCAATCTAAAGGGATGGACTTGACCTTTAGAGTGATATGCAATTTGAAATTTAATATTTGCGAACTTTTCTTCGAAAAAATTCGAAGTAAAACGAAATAAGCTAAGAAAAACCCTATGAGTAAATGTTTTTTTCTTCTTTGTTTTGTTAAAAAAGACTAATGAATTTTTAAAACTGACAGATGTTTTTGCATAGTTTTTTAGTTTCTCCAACTGTGTTTGCATGCCAACATTGTGAAAAGTCTTTATTACCATCTTTTTTAATTTGAGAATTTCTGTTCCACACTTGAATTTATTGACACCATTTGTAAAATAAAAATCTTTAATACCAATTCTTGAGAAATCTTCATGTCGATCTTTTCATCAGTTTTTTGTAACATTGACCAAAATTAAAATTTTCTCACACATCTGAACACTTCTCTGCATCTCGAAAAATCTTCAGTTTCACTTCCTAGATTTCTTCAATCTTATTCTATAATTATGTTCGCGCATAAAATCTGATTTTTTACGGAAAAATTACCAGGTCAATGGTGGAGGAATAAAGTCAATAGTCATTAGTGGACGACTTTTTATACTTATGTCTTTAGAAATTTCATTAAAAAATTATAATTGTTTTTATGTTAAAATGTTTTCAAACTTTTGATTTTTATAGAGTTTTGTTTAATTTATTTGAAATAAGTTTGAAATCGAGTTCTAAATTTCTCTTTAGCTTTAGATATAAAACTGTCGCTTTTTTAGTCCCTTTATCAATTTCAATTTCTTGCTAAACATTACAACGTGTTTAGCAAACATTCATTACAAACTACGTCCAAATTTTAACGGTAGTCTTCTTTTTATGACCTCTGCTTTCACACTTTTCTAGACTTTCCAAAAACTGTTAGCGGTAATGAATTTATCCCCGTTTTTTCTGTCTTGGTCTTTAAATTTGATTAGACCCTCTTTGTGTTGGCGTAACAATTTTAACAAAATAAATCAATCATTAGAACTTTTCCTTTGGTATTTCCGTTTAAATAAAACATATTTGACTGTTTTTTATGCTTTGGCAAAATGAAGTTAGACTAATTCAGATCTATTTATTTTTTCTAACAAAATCTTTACAAAGTCATGGCACTATAAGGACCTGAGATCTACAAAATCCGATCCAACAAAAGGCACCTAATAATTCTGCCACGGCGTCCATTTCTCCTTCTTGACATTTTTGTCCAAGACGACGAAAGCTGAAGACGATTCGAGCGAACTATCCCTCATCCATTTATTCCTTGCCGAGACGTCTATCAACGGCAAAACGGGTGTAGTACTCCGACTTGCCAAATTTTCAACCAGGACTGGTTTCCCGAAGGTTTTGTGTTTGCGTGAAGGAACGTCCGAATCGGACGAGTTTGAAGCGTTTCGAGGGACAGTCCGGGATCTTCGCCGTGATGGAGGTTTCGGACTAGAGCTCCTTGACGGAGGTTTGTCAGGAACTGTGAGTTTGGGGCCGAATACTGAAGTTTCGATCTGGGAGAGGGAGCGGTTCCGGGTGCTTTTAGCGCGTTTGGGTGGCTCTTCTTTGACACTGAAACAAAAAATTTGAGTAATTTTTTTGACTGTTTTAATTTCACTTACGCAGGGGTTTGGGAATGAATCACTGTTTTTTCGACCGGTTCCGTTTCGATTATTCGTCGTGGTGGTTGGCCTAAATTGTCCAAAGGTCTAGATTTGCGGTCCACTCTTTCGCGGATTAAATAATCGATGTAGGCTTTTCGGTATTCAGGTTGGCACTCAATGTTTCCCTCCAATTTCAGTTCAGTGTCCCGTTTTAAGGGGCCAGTCCTTGGGACGTTGGAAAAAGGAACATACTTTTCGTTTTTTTCAGTCATGTGGTCGATCTGAAATTTCCAATCTGTATTGACTACTATTATTATTAAAAACTCATATATTCCAGAAAACAGTTTAATTTACAAAGAAAATAGTAATATTCTTTATTAGTAAAGTATGTTTAAATGGCTATTACCGTACGTAAAACATATGTATTAGAGATTCTTAACTTAATAACAATTTTCTGTATTTAAAAAGAAAAAGGATTTTGGATATTAACAGAATCTGTTTTGACTAATTTTTCAATTTTTAGAAAAATGAAAAGTCATTCAACTTGTACATCAATATATTTTAAAATAGATTTTTTCAGAAAACAGAAATATACACACCAAACACCAAACATTTTTTACTTCAATTATTTATTTTTTGGAAAAACTAATTAATAAATAAAAGTACTACAAAAATGTGAGGTTCTATCAAAAATAAAATTTTTCGAAATGTTTTTTTGTTTTTAAATTCAGCAAAGTTTTTATTTCTTTTAAATGGCAACCCATTACAAAACCATTTTAAATAAGCTATACACAATCTCAAGATTACAACTATTTACTTTATATTCAATTATTATAAGAAAAATTCACATAAAAAAATCGCAAAACCCAAAAACTACACAAAACTTTATTCGCAAAATACGATTACATTTTTATATAGTAGGTACTTTAATTTTTATTAATTATTAGGCAAATAATTAAAAAAACCTTTAGTTCCATTCTTTTTATTCACCCTGTATGTGTAATTAAATTATTTCATGAAGTCTTCTTAAATTTTAAGCAAATTAGGTGTTAATATTCTAATTTTAATATTAATATTATGTCATAAATCACAAAGGAATAATTTAAACTTTTATCTTTTTAATTTAGGGGCGCCAAACTTTTTATTTGTTTATTCGGTTATCACTATCAGTTTCGGCTCTATCGGACCTCATCAAATACCGATGATGTTTTAAGATTTTTTGAACATACCTACTCATTTATTAAAAACATTAATACATATTTGATATTATTTATTAATTGTCGGTAATTTTTTGTTTTATTTTTATTACCAAATTTTACTCCAAAACTACGTATTTTTGTAAAACTTTAATCAGTGTTTTTCTTAAATTATCACAAGTGATTCAAAATATTTTTTCTGCAGATGTGAATTTTATCGTGAACTTTATCGACAAATCCACATTTACGTCACTAGATGAGTATGAAACAGCAAATTACTATGTTCTAACACAAGCTGCTATAATAATCTAAAACTATACTGAATTTTATTAGTTTTATTACCCTTTACTTTTTAGACAAGGGTAGAAATTGTTAAAAAAAAAAATAAAAAAAACACTAAAAACCTGATTTTTTTCAAACTATGTAATACTATAGAGGATGCGTCAAAACTCGCGCCCTAGAGAAAAATAGTGAGAAAAGATGTGATACTAAGAAAAGGAAAAAAATGTTTAAAAAATTCTCTGTCAAAAAATTTTGACATTTTTTTTGACATTTGACATTTTTTTATTATACTGATGATCTTGTGTATGGTTTTACATAATTAATTAGTAAAGGTACACTTGGTTGCAAAAAAATCGGAAAATGTCAAAGCATAAAAACGTCAGATTTTTATATTTATCCATGGCTTAATTCTAAAAGGTTAAGTTAGAACTGACAGTTAATCTGTTCATTGGGTTTTCCGTAAGTACTCCACTAATTGATTATCTTGATTTCCATTTGATGCTTTCGTCATTTAAGTGCGACATTGTAGAAAAAAATATTTGAATGCGACAGATGACAAATTGACAACTAAACTGACAAGGACAAAACCTGTTTCAATCTAAAGAAAATTCTATTTTCCGTTTTTATTGAAACCAACTGTACAAAAATTTTGCCAATAAAAACCACAAATACCATCACAATTTAGGATACAGCTCCCTTGTTTCCTGTTCTAATAGACAGTAGCAAAAAAACTTGGAAAATTATTTTTCAAAGTGCAAAATTTAACCTTCATGACTTCGAAATTTTTATAGATAATTTTTTTAACATTTTTTCCCTGTTCCTGGTATCTTATTTTACACGGTATTTTTCTCTGGGGTTCTGGCGCACCTGCGTAGTACAAAATATACGATGTCTTTGAGAACTCTCGCCCCAGATAAAAATGCCAAATAAGATAAGATACCAGGAACATGAAAAAATGTTTTATTTTTAAATACTATCAACAGTCGCATGCAATATATTTTGGTTATCAGTGTTTATTTTTAACAAACTTTTTTTTAATAATTTAAAATTTGTGCCATAATATCAGCAATAATAGAAAGTCAATCGAAGTTTAAACTGTTTTTGACTTTTTTATGACAAAAAAAAATCAATCACAAAGGATAAATTGCAAAATTTTTGACATAAAAGAATATTTTTTAGTGACTTGTGACTACCAAAATACATTGCATGCGGCTGTATAAGAATTTTGAAACTATGTGTGCTTAAATTTTGCACTTTGACCCTATTTATTTCTGGGGAAAAATAATTTTACAATTTTTGTTGCAGTCTAGTAGAACAAGAAACAAAAAAATGCTGTATCCTGAATTAAAACTATGTTTAACGTCATTTGTGGGTTTTATTGGCAAAATTTTTGTACCTTTAAATAATTATTATAAAAAAGCATACAAAAAATCATTCCTAACATACACATAAGACAGGTCAAATGTCAACAAATAAATGTCATTTTTTCCATGTTCCAGGTACCTAATCTTACTTGGCATTTATTTTGAGGCGCGAATTTTGATTAATTTATTGTAATAACATCAATGTTTATAAATTTCATGAAATTTATGTCTAAGCAACACACAATTCATTACTAATGATCCACCAATTAAAACTAAAGAAATTTACCTCTCCTTCACTCGATAGACTATTTTCAGGTCGTTTGACTTGCGGCCGCGTCCGCGGAAAATCGACATACGAACACTTATATTCGGGAGAAATTTCCATCTTCCCTTCACTTTTCAGGTGACTTTCAGGGCCCCGACGGCGGGTTCGAGGCGCTGAAACCTCTTTATTAAAGTCAATATACGCATTTCTATATTCAGGGTTCAAATCAATTCTTCCTTCCAAATGCAAGTGATTAGTGATTTTCGCAGGCTCACTTTTTGAGGAAGCTTTCTCGACAAACTGCGTTCGACTTTCAGTCTCACTCTCCATCGGAGCTTCAACTCGCACTAAACTATTTTCAGGTGTGCGCCCTGAAAATCAAATCAAAAGTAAAAAATTAAATAAAGTGACCACTTACCAAGCCTTGTCTTTAAAGCCATATCTTCATGCCCCTCACCCCCTCGCAAATTGGGGATTTGGGGGTGGATTTGTTGCTGAAAAGCGGCCGAAACGTCGGGGACCACATCGAAAAATCCGTTAGTTTTTAAATTATTCACCGGAAGTGCCAATTTCGGCCGTTCTGTCTTATATTCAATGAATTCCCGCCGATATTCCGGGAGTAAATCAAGTTCGCCCTCGATTACCAAATTTGTGTGTTTTTTGGTGAGAGGAGGCCGTTTCTGGACGTCATATCGAACAAACTTTTCCTGTTTTTCCGTAAGAATACTCAAGTCACCTTCCAGGTGAAGGTTTGTGAACTTTTTGCAAAGTGGAGGTCTTGGAGCGATCTCATAAGGGACATACTTTTCGCGGTTTTCTGTATTTATGTTCATCTCGCCTTCTAGTTTCAAAGTTGTGGGTTTCTTCCTCATGGGTCGTTTGTTGGTGAGGAGATACTGAATGAATTTTTCGGCTTTTTCGGTCGTTGTATACAAGTCGCCCTCAAGTTTTAAATTAGTTTTTCTCCTAATTAAAGGGGGGCGTTCCTGTGGGGGATATGGCGGGTATCTTGACCGAAGATCGGTCAACAGTCTTTCATTCTCTCTAGAAAGATTGACAATAATTGAACTAGATTTTACCTGTCATTAAGTGAATAAAAATAAAACACACATTTTACGGACACAGAGCGACAGCTTTCGTGACTGTACGGAATAGAAGTTGAACTAGTTCTGAAAGATTTGCATTCGCTTTATAAACTTAAGCTGAAGTTCTTTTATTAGGATTTATGATAAATCGATACTGATGATAGTTAGAGTGAGTGATTTCCTTTAAAATTCGTTCACTAGACCAAACCCTTAGTAATTACTTGGCAATTTTTCAAAAATGGTTTATTATTCAGGGCCGGGCTAGGGCAACTTGACCCCAGACAAATTAACTCAGATCACATTATTATTAAACAAATAATTAATTATTAAACAAAACTTTGCTCTACCATTTGATTTAATTTTTATGCCCATACAAAGATTTAACTAATACATACATATTTATAAAACTGTGTAATTTTAAATAAGTGAAAATGATATACAGGGTGATTCTTAATACAAAATATAATATTCACAAACCACCTAATTCAAAAATAAGATTCAAGTAACTATATTTTTTGTCATTCTTGTTGGAATAACAACTATCATTTTATATACAGTGTGTCCCCGGATAGTTGAAACGACTCTTGTAAAAGATAAAAAAAAATTGAGTTAAATTTTCTTTTTTTGGTGTTTAGCCCTGCTTGGTTAAATATTAATTTCTAATAATTTTAGTTTTGAAAACCCAAG
>NW_025401069.1:1727396-1814021 GCF_015345945.1 Tribolium madens
ATCGTTGGAAAGCCCATAACAAGCGCTTTTCAAAAATGTCATACAACAGCCTATTTGGTAAAGTTATTTTTCCAATTATTCAAAAACGAAGACGTAAAATTTTCATTTTTTTTACTATATTCAAGGGTGGATGGAGGTGTGTCACTTATCATGTCAATTAAATTCCCCCTAGGAACCACCAAAACGGTTTTGAGTGATTATTAATAACTTTTTCAGTTGAGAGAAATTGCCGATTGCAAGTTTTAAAATTGACACAGTGTATATTGTGAAAATTTAAATTTAAATCAAGAATTTTTTATTTTCTAGAGGCGTTCCACCTATCCGGGGACACACTGTACAACAATTAAATTTCTCAAAGTTTATGTACCAATTATAGTTTTGTGGTTATCAATGATACAAAAACTACTTATTTTTTCAAAAAATTATTTTGAATTTTTGTTGCATGTCGTCAAGTTAAACTTCTAAAAACTAACTTTTGTTTTCCAGAAAGTATGGAACTAAAGGTTTTTTTTTAATTTAATTAATTGATGAATAATAAGTGAATAATAATGTAACATTACCCAAAAGTAAAAATTTCTTCGATTTTTTTTGTTTTATTTTTTTTCAGATAGGAACCCCTTATAAGACCTTTTTTACAAAGACCATGATCTAAAAGTATGTATTTACCTTTTATTCAATTTTATTTGAATTTTTTTTATGTAAGTTGGCATTTTGAAAAAAAACAAAACTCAAAAGCAAAAACAAATTTTATTCCAAAAAACGATCAGATTTTGATAGCATTTTTTTAATTCCTTATTAATTATTATTGTCAGAAGACAATGTTTAGTTCCATACTTTATTTTATGCACCTTATATGTCTTTTTCAAGGATGTAAACATAATGAAAAATCAAAATATTAATTTTTATAAATGATTAGTACTAATTAATACAACTGATTTTACTTAAAGTAGGCTCGTAGTTTTATATGAATTACGCTATAGATAAACAAATCACCTTTTTTATTAATGCTAAATAAGTTTTAGTGCATTTTTTTATAAAATTCTAATTCATGCTTTCATTTAAACCTAAATTTATTTTTAGTATCAACAAGAGAAAAGTAGTTTTTTGCAGGTTGGCAAACAGGGTTTTGCTCTATAGTTTGATTATTTGATATAATTTTTGTAGAGTTTTCGTAAAAATATTCATAATTTTGTTTTAAAAAATATAACACTAAATATATATTTTATCATATTTTGGAGTTGATTTTTCTTTAATATAATTTCACAAACCATTTTTTTATTACAGTAACTTCAAGTTTCACCACAAATTTTGTCAAAAAGTAGATTTTGTTTTTTTATTTTTTACACAATAACGATTCATTTTTATTTATTGATATGTTGAGCGTTTCTTGATACAAGGTATTTTTTATTTTACATGTTGTAAAACGCTTAAAACGCTTTATTTCGAAATTTTTTCCTTAGTGAGATTTTTGATCCTTCTGACCAGTCCGACCCTGTCGGCCTTACCTTGAATTTTCCCTCATTTCGTTTTCATTCGAATCAATAATTTGAAACGAACTAGTGGTAGGTCTATGCACTAGCCTTTCAATCGGATATTGAACAAAATTTTCTTTGTAGAGCGGATGCAAGTCGTGGAGTCCTTCAAGTATCAGATGGTCGTCAGGTTTCCCTCTTCTGGTAGGAGAAATATCCTGAAAAACTGAAATTTCAGATGATGGAGAATCGTTTCAGTGCCAATACCTCTCGGAGGTTTTCACACGACCAGAAATCTTTAAATCTGCGAGTATATTCGCTTTTCAGCAATTTGAAAGAGCCCTCTCGCAGTTTCAGGTTGTCACTAGGCCACTCATTTTCTGAAAAAATTGTGATTTTACGAGTTTTCTGGCGGATTTTGCTACCTGATGCTCGTTTCCGGCGATATAACCAAAGTTCGTCGACTGTGGTCCCCGGCGGAAAGCCGGATTTGTGATTTCTTCCGGCCGTGTTGAGATCCGGCTCCGAGGCGGAATTTTTCTTATGGACTTTCCTGCAATTTGCGGTGTTTTAATTTCATTCAATAAAGCTCTATAAATAAACCATGATCACATTAGAAGCACTTATCGCCGCTTCCTGTAACCCTTGCATGTTGCCCCTAATCACGCATCGAAAACTCTTCTACAATTCGAGAAAATTCAATGCGAAAATGATGCACCGACTGAACAGAGGGTTTTAAACAACAAGCAAATTCCGTTGCATGTCAAATGAGTACCAGGCTACAACCGGAACATTGGATTATCCACGGCTCGATTTCCATCCCTTTCGCTTTCACAGTGACAAACGAAATCGGACGGATGTTACGTTTACAAATGTGGATTTTGCAGCAAGTTTTGTCGTGACGTCTCCACACCGACCCCGTGACCCAAATTGGTTCACGAGGAAATTATTTTGGGGTGTGGACAAGGAGAAATTTATCATAATGAGGAAATTTGTTTCCGGTAGGGCACAGTGCACCGGCTCAAGGTTACAGGTTCACCTAAATCACTGGCCCTAATCTAAACTTTGATTGGCTTGGCCTAGGGAAAACAGATCACGTGCACGCAATGCGAGGCGTTAAATGAGGTGAAGGGAAAATTAAGTCGTCTGGGCGAATTGTAAATGAATTAGGTTTATTTTAGTGCCAGAAATAATTATTTTTGTTACAAGGACCTAAGATACCTAAAACTCATCTGCTGTTCCAGACTCGGCTTCGCCTCGTCCGGAATAAACAGCAACGATTCGTCAGCAAAAACAACATTATTTTTTTTAAACTTTCAAAAACACATTCAAACCTCTTATTATGTAGACTAATGTGATGAGAGCAAATATTCCTCAAAAATAGTGATTTTTGGGAACGCATATAAAATAACTTTTTTTTATTTTTATTTATGCTTAAAGCTGCTTATCAATATTTTCATTTGTTTAAAAGGTTTATCATATTTTTATACAGGGTGAATATAAAGTATGGAACCAAGTGGTTTTATTTTTAATCATTTGCATCCAGAAAATAATAATTAATATAAATTAGAGTAATATAAAAAATGTGATCGTATTTTCAGAACGAAATTTTGTTTTGTTTTTGAGTTATGCGATTTTTTTTTTGTCAAAATTGCAATTTATGTGAAATTTTTTTTTTGAAAAAATTAAATATAAAGTGGATAGTTGTAATCCTTAGAGTATAGCTTTTATGAGAAAAATGATTTTATAGTGGGTTGCCATTTAAAAAAAGATAATTTTTTTGTAGAACTCAAAAACAAAAGGAAATTTCGAAAAATTTTATTCTTGTTAAATCATCACATTTTTATTGTACTTTATAACTCATCAATTAGTTTTAAAAAAATAAATAGTTTAAGCAAAAAACGTTTGGTTCCATACTTTTTATTCACCTGGTATGTTTTCCATTGTGTTAACATGCAATAAAGTAATACCGATTCTTTTTATTAAATGATAAAACTTTAACTTTAAAGACGATGAATCAGCATTTTCAGTTTCCACTAAGAATATTACAGTTCAAACGTTTATTTTTCAAATTTGATAAAAAATAAAACAAATCAAATTGAAACAAAAAGAAAAAACGAAGTTTTCGTTAATATAAACATAAATAGATAGAATGGAATTTAGAGCCAGATATTGCATTTTTTTTATTTTTGTTAAAATATTTAATTACACTAAATGATACAATAATTAGAGACTATAATTTAGCAACTTACCACACAATGATATGTATTAAATTCAACAAAAGCTATTAGAACAAGTATAATTTTTGTCCAATTTTTCCGCGTACTTCTGAAAATTCATTAAATGAAAAATGGTCCGAAAAAGTCGATTAAGTTTCCAATTAAAATTTAGATCCAAACAGAAATCAACTACGAAAAACAAAACGAGGTTTTGTTAAAAAATAAGTCTAAAGAAATAAAATAAGACGAATTTAGAGTCTAATTCTGCTATTTCTTGTAAGTATACTCTATAGTCAAAATTTTTTGATAAAAAAATAACTAAATCAAGATGAACAAGCCGTGACTTGACTGATTTCTCATAGAAAATTTACAAAAACCTATATAAAAATAATCGTTAGTATAATTTTCGAGTCGTTTCATATATTCTGAAACTTATGAAGTGAAAAAAGGTGTAAATTTTCTATTTGTTTAGCTTCAAAATAACCAATCTGCTTTTTTAGTTTCTATGTAGAATTTGGATTCTTATTGAAAAATAAGTCAAATAGGAAGAATGTATAAAATAAGACAAATTAAATCTTGATTGTGCGCTTTCTTGTGTAAATTTAGAGTTTAGACAAGCTGAAAATAAGTACCTACCTATAATCTTGTTTTGTTTTATATTTTCAAGAAAGTGCAATTATTTTAAATTTTCTAACTGTTAAACCAAATCGATAAAAACAACGACAAAAAGCGAGATTTTTTTTAAAATATAAACCTAAAGAAATAAAATAGAAAAAATTGAGACCGCCCTGATTCTGTGACTTACCTATTAATTCTTGAATAATCTTTGATAGAAAA
This sequence comes from Tribolium madens, assembly GCF_015345945.1. Taxonomy (NCBI): domain Eukaryota; kingdom Metazoa; phylum Arthropoda; class Insecta; order Coleoptera; family Tenebrionidae; genus Tribolium; species Tribolium madens. Next base: position 1,731,925 of record NW_025401069.1, read on the forward strand.
AGCTAAAGTAAACGAAGCAAGCCACAAAATCTAGTTAAACAGCTAAATAAGCATAATTCTCATTCAAAAATGAGTAAAACCCCATAGAAATTGAATAAAACAATCTAAATTTTTGTCCGATTAGAGGACTTCTCTCAAAACTTTTTGAAATATGCAGAATTTACTTAAAAACAAATCCAACAACATAACATTGTTAGAGCTGGTTTACAAAATATTTAATTGCAATAATTTGTGGTAATCCTTTTCATACAGGATGAGTATTCTTAATCTCTTTTTCCAGAAAGAACTATTTTAAAAAATTAATTGTAAAATACGTAATTATAATAAAGGAATTAGATTACATGATTGTCTTAAAGAGGAACATGGGTTGCAAATATATGTCAAGTACATGTTCACTAGTATCAGGGGATGTAGCTCAGTGGTAGAGCGTTCGCTTTGCATGTGAAAGGCCCCGGGTTCGATCCCCGGCATCTCCAATTTTTTTTCCATTTCACTACTACTGCATCTACTCCAACTTACGTTTTCATTTTTGTTTTTTATACATCAGAATCCCCATCGACACTTCACTCTCGCCTCAAGCAATTATTTGCAAATTTCCCTCTCCTTATACAGCGGTCAACACCGGTTATTACAGTCACGAAAGCAATAATATCCGAACGCATTTTCTAAATCAACAATAGCGTCACGTCGGAAAAGTAAACGCTTTCCCACAAAGCGAAGCTTTAAGTTGCATTTACCCACATTTGCGCAAAACCCGAAACCTTGAATCAACCTGTAAGAATGTGTGACGACCTAAATTTAGATTATTTCAATGAAAGTTTCAGCAAAGGCTGAAGGGTTGATAAATATCAACGTTCGGGGTAAAGTTCACATGAGCGCTAAATATAAAAGCTCTCTCTTTCTTCACATTAATTCAGTATTCATGAAACGTCGAGAAACGAAACGAATTTAAATTGAATTTCTTTACCTTTTCGCTTTTTATGGATTGTGTAATGAATGAAACAATAATTTGAGTGGGTTTTTATTAAAACTTGTTACATAAAATATATGGAAAATAATACAAAAAAACATCAAAATTCCAAGCCTTTGCCCAACCCGGCCCAATGATCGGGAACTTCCAAAAAATACCGATGCATGGCTTCAATGAATCTCTTTTGGTACTCCTCGGGAGAGACAATCGTAGGTAACTTGCCTTGCCCACCCAAAATCCCACTTTTTTTCACCATAGTTTCAAGTTTCTTATCCCACGTAAACGTTCGAATGTAATCTGAAACAGTAAAACATTGATTTCACAACATACAAAACTTTCCTCACCTATTATCCCAAGAACCAACTCTCGATTTTCCGAATCTAAACCCACCAACAACGAATAGTCCATAACCGACTGTGCTGACAAAAACTCAGTATCATTCTGAATGGCCGCTGTGAGAACGGCCTTCGAGTGGGGCAAAATGTACAAAGGAGCATCACAAGTCACTAAAAAACAACATTTGACAAGGAAAAACCCACGACAAAGTTACTTTTCAAGAGATTTTCGTCCAACAAAACGATTTCCCCTTCTTGATTATCAGGCACGACCAGTCTGTTCCTCATCGAGCCCTTCAAATCGAACTTCTGGGACACAGTTCTCTTGTAAAACAAATTCTCCATAACCAGTAGATTTGTCCTCAACGTAACATTCGAATTATTATTCTTGAAAATAATCTGATAAATCCCTACGATTTTCCCTAAAAGTGTCGGTTGCCCCGTCCCGTAGCACTTTTGCATATAAGTAAAATAATTCGGCGCTGATTCTAGGAACAACTGGACTTCAGACTTCGACATTTCCTTTAAAACAAAGCGATCGTCGGCCGTTTTGGCAAAATTCGACCCCGATTTCCCCCCTCTTGCATTCCACTGCACCGACCTCGCCAACGACCTAATATACCCCTCTTCACCAATCGGCAACACCAACGACCTCAAATTCGCAAACTTCTCAGCGAAGTAAATCCGACAGAAAAAATTACAATGCGTGTCTTGAAATTGCACTTCGATGTGCAGATTTTTCGATTTTTTCACATCTTCTGTCACTTCAACGTTTTGGGGGTTTTCGGACACAGACACGGGCGAATTGAGGTCGTTTTTGTTTCGTAGAAAGCCCAAAAGACCTGATGTTTCATCGTTTTTATCCGCATTTTGGTTCTTGCGCTTGATGACGGGACTAGGAGTTTGTTCAGTGGTTGCTTTTTTCGTTAAATCCTCGAAGGATTTTTTGTAATCGAAAGAATTCAAAGCGTATGCGATTATTGAGCTTGGTTCAGACTCGTAGACGATTATGGGGACTGAAACACCGGTCGGGAGGGTGTAGTGGTCCTGAGTATTGAATGGATTCTACAAATTAAATATTATGTAGTAGCTTACTAATGATTGAATAATTAATAATAAAGTTCACTATTTCCTTCTATTACCGCAAAAAGCAGATTGAAAAAAATGTAATTTTTAAAATAATTGTCTTATAATATACAGGGTGTATCAAAAATAAAAAACACAACCTTAAATAAACTATATACTTTGCCTATTAATGTCCTCTGAATGTTAACACTTTAAAAAAATTATATTCAAAAGTCATAGATAGTATATTCGAGTGTACAGATGTCTCAGGAAAAAGATACAACACATATTTTATTTTTTTATTAAATTTATCAAAATAAATAAAATTCTCATTTATAAAAATAAATCAAATGGAAAGAAGATTCGCAGAAAAATAAGGATTTCGTTAAACTGATGAAATAAGGCGAATTTACAACCCGATTCTGGAACGTCCTGTATAAATTAAAGGATTAAAGGATTGCATTTAAAATTTTACACATAAAATAACTTATTTTTGTGTCAAAAAAAGATTCTCATTGAAAAATAAAGCAAATCGAAAGAAACAATGATTAGAAACAAGGTTTTTGTTACACAATAAAACCAAAACGAATGAAAAAAAAAACGAATTTAAAAAAGTAAAAGCAATTTTTTTGTTAGTTTCTATTTAGAATTGTGCAGTTAAAATGATTCATTTTTTTCAAACTTTAAATGAAAAAGTTCCTTTTAAAAATAAGCCAATTTCTTTTATTAATTTTGATGTTTTCACTTTTTGTTCTTATTTTTTTTAACTAAGATTTTCACTAAAGTCATGGTCAGTTCATATGGTGAAGATTTAATTTATTGCAAAGTTGGCAGCCCCTAGCCCGCCACCTCTAGTGTGTGAGTTGTGTTTATGTTGGCAGCAGAAGTGACTAAATTATGTCAACAATTGCGACAGGCGCAGCTCATGTTATCCTTATTTAAAGTATTCTAATTCTGAAAAAGTCTTTTCAGAATTGTCATTTTTTATAAATATGTCCCTAAAAAAAACAATTAAATGTTTAAAGTCGGATTTACACAACTCAATTTTTACAAATTTTCATAGGGAAGTGGACACTATGAATTGACCGCGACTTTAAGTACTATTAAATAGAATAATCAAAAAAATCTTAAGATTATAATATTTTTTGTTTTTAAGTTTGTTTGTAGAAAGAATTTATAATCTTCTAGATGCAAACACCAAAAAAAAATGTGTTCCATTTACTATTTTTTTAACTTATTTAGCTTGTAACAAACTTTATTTTTTTAAATAGGCATGTATTTTCCTAAAAATCTTCTAAAGTTTGTAGCTATTTTTTTGGAAAGAGAATTTTACGTTTTAGTTATTCTAGTTTTTGTGAAATAATTTCTTAAAACGTTTGCTTTTGGCACAAAACTCAAATTATTAAAAAAGAGCAAAACCGACCAATAAAAGTCAAAAACATCAATACTAAAAGCTACATCAAAAATAAGTTGCTTCATAAAAAAATATTTTGTATTTTAACTCATTTTTGAGACATTTTGTATACTTCAAAAGAAGGTGTTGCAATTTTTAAATATGTATTTTTAACGTTTAAAGGAAAACAACGGACCATTTCTTTGAAACACCCTGTATACATTTTTAGTAAAAATCGAAAAAAATATTTTAGGGTGAAAACTATAGGTATCTTGGCCTGTTTGACGTTGTTCAATTTTCCGTGATTACTCAAACAACCAGTATAAAATATACAGGGTGTGTTCTTAATATTGCGAAAAATTGTAACTGCATATTCTACATCAAAAACCAACACTAATTTGTCAAATAAACGATATTCTTATAAAGCTAAGGCTTCTTATAAAGTCTCATGATTAAAATTACGAGTAAAATCCATTAATTCCTCCAAAACCACTTAAGGCTTTGTAAGCTTCTAAAAGCGCTTATTTTCCGGCAATTACTTTACTTTTACCAGTGGCGTACGCGCACGTCACTGAATATTTTTCTTTTTTTTATTAATGTTATTTTTATTTTTCGATGTAGAATATGTAACAATTTTTCGCTACACAACTTGTATAATTAAAATTACAGTAGTAGTTAATTTACTGACCGGAATTAGCGTGAGGGCACTTGACGAGGGCAAAAGTTGCGATAAGATATTCTTGACCGTTTTCTTATCAGTGTCTTTTTTACAATCATTTTGTTCTTCATTGTGCGACATTACAGTGCCATCTGACTGCGATCTGTGGTGACATTTGGGAGATGAAGAAGTGGTCAACTCACTATCGGCGTCGCTCTGATCCAAACTTTTGATTTTTTTGGTTATGGCAGCACTGTTTGGACTCTCGCTGAATGAAATATCCGTTTCTGATAATATTTTATTTTCGGGTATTGTCGGACTTTCGAGATCGCTGTAAGAAGTCCGGTCTTTCTTTTTGTCGTCTCTCTTACGTGCGCTTTCACATAACCGCAAGTTCCAGTTTTCCACCGTTTCGACAATTAAACGTTTGATTCTGATAAGAGAATCGGAAATTTTCCAATATGTGATATGCAGTTGAGTTTCCTCAAACTGTTTGCTTTCAATCGTTGGTGAGGTTAGTTTTAATTGCACTTCTTCGACTTTTTGTTTAAATTGGGTTTGTTCCTTTAGTAATAACTGTTTTAAATTCCCTAAACCTTCAAGTTCGGCGGGGATACAAGACAATTTTTCTAAAATCAAAGAATAGATTTCGTGGCCTTTTTGGGCCATTGTGCGAATTTCGTCAATCAATTCGGTTTGGTGTTTTTCTATATCATACTGTATGTAGATCACAGGTGGAGGTAGAGAAATATCCCAAACTTGAATGGGAGTATACCTTAAAAATCACAATTAATAAAATCGAATTTTTTACATAGAATTTACTTGAAAGACGCTACAGAATTTTTGTAGCCGAAATACTGGTAATGGTCGTGGTGCAAACTATGACCACAAGGAGTATTCCCTCGTCTGCTATACAACCCACCGTAAAATTTCAACTCTAGATATTTAGCAAAAGAAAAAGACCACGTGTCAGCCGACATGGGAACCACTGGTGACACACTTTGGCACTTAGTGCACCAAGTCCACATGACGATATTTTCGTCGGCAAATTCGTTTTCGAAATTGTTGAGAGAGATACTGACGCAGCCGGCATTGTGAACGAAACGTCGGATATGTTTGAACATTGGAGTATCACAAGGCTTCGATGGACAATTATAAGTCGAACGGAAACAATATCTCTCCAAGAAACAACCCAAGGGAATGTCATTCGAACCGTAGAAATTCATGTTGACGATCCTACAAAGAACACTCTTTAATTAGTATTAAATAATTCGCGATTCAAGCTAAGACTTTTGCGCCCCTAGTAATAAATTCTGAAATCCAATGCGAACGGTGGCACTTTTAAATGGGACGTGAAATCTTTGTTTTATTAAACATTGTGTCCCAAGAAGAGTTATTTCTTTAAAAAATTCGTAACTTCTAACTAGCGGTCCTAGGACGAAACGGTTTGCATAGGCAAATTCTCTGTAACTTTTTACATAATTTTTGATAAAATTGGATTTTTAATTTTTCTGGATATCCGGCGATAACTCCAGAACTATTAGTGGCAGCTCTTTCTATTTGGTGGTGATGTTACCTAATAAAAATAATATTTTTTTCGATATTGCCTTACAATGGGCGTCATTTTGTAGATTTCGCCTTAATCCAATGTTAAATTTTTAAACGGGGTTTTCTTCGAAATTATAAAACTCAAAAAGTCATTAAAAACTGCGTTAGATTACCTACCAAATGGTGTAAGAACGAAGTCGCTTCGGTTACGATTTTAGACACGAAGCTTTTTAAAGTTTTACCCTTGGAAAACTCATAACTAATGGGTTTTTTCCAATATTTCAGAAAGCCTTTTAGATAAAATTACAAAATTTGGTCCAGCTAATAACCTTTATACAGGGTGTTCGGTCCCGGCCGATAACACCTAAATTTCCTTTTTTTTTCTAAAACTAAATTTTTAAATAATACTATTCATTCCTCGCTTTCTTAGTAAATGCATCAATTTTTTTGGCACATCCGGTGTAGCCGAAAATGCTACCAAATTTAGTTTTTCAAATGGAACACCTATGTTTTTTTGCTCAAAACAATAATAATTGGTATGAAAAATATGGTAAACCACTATTTATTACATTTTACTTTACATAATGTACTCAAAAAATAATTTAAATTTTTGAATTTTATTGCAAATTTTGCAACGTAAGGGGATTTTGCTTGTCAAGGTATTCATGCAAAAAGCAATAAGCTTGGATACCGTTTAATTATCAGTTTGACAAAGCCTAATTTGTCAATAAATCTTATTGAGATTTTTAATAATGGATTATAATAATTACGACGAATTGATAGATCAGCTTGAAGTGTTTTTTAAGTCCAATGAAAATAGACGTAAGTTGAAAGACAGTATAGAGAAAAATACTCAAATAAAGTTCACCAAAATCGTTGGAAATTTAGTCGAATTGAAAAACAACTGAGACGAACAGGTTCGCTTCTTAAAACTAAAAAACCTGCGGCTTTTAGTGAAGAACAAGAAAATGGAAATCTGAATGTTCTGTTATCATTCGAAGAAAATCTAAGAGTTTTCATAAGAGAACTCGCTCATCAACTGAAAAATTATATTTGTCAAACCAACAATTTAACTGTATCCAAGCATTTTTTTCACACCGTTCCTTTAAAATTAAAAATCGGGCTATGCGACCAATTTACTTATACAATTCTAAGATTTAAGATGTTTTTTTGATTGCATTGTGTTACGCAAAATCTAATAAATAGTGGTTTATAATATTTTTCATGTCAATTATTATTGTTTGGCGGAAAAAAAACATAGTTGTTCCATTTGAAAAACTAAATTTGGTAGCATTTCCGCCAACACCAGACGTGCTAAAAAAAATTAAGAAAGCTAAGAATGAATATTATTACTTAAATATTTACTTTTTGAAAAAAAGAAGTAAGTTTAGATGTTATCAGCCGGGGCGACTTGAACCGAACACCCTGCATACCTAAACGAATTGCAAGAACAAATCCAAAAAGTCAAAAAGTCGAAATTTTTAATCAGGGGCGTCCTAAACGAGGGAGTGGAGGGTAAAAAGTACCCTAACTATTTTGCCTGTAGTTTCTTGACACTTTTAGCCACAAAAGCTTAAATTCCATAGTTTTTCACAAAAAGGGGTCTCTGCGTTGTTTCTATACAACTTACAGTTTTTAAGTAAAATCAATTTAAAATTTATGTTACAAACCATAACAACATAAAAATTTAAACATAAATTCGTTTTACTCTATACCCCTCCAGTTTAGGTCACCTCTGACTAAAAATTTCGACATTTGACCTTTGAACTTGTTTAGGTGTATACCAAATTTTGTATTTTATTTATTCTGGATGTATTGGAAAAACGCATTAAAAAAGTGCCCCTTTCAGGGGGTGTAGCTCCATTTAAAAGCTTAAATTCTGTCACATCAAAGTATAATTTCATTGAAATTTCATTCAAAATAATTAACTAATTCGACGGTTCCTTAGCTTGAATTTCGAAAAAAATTTCTTTACCTACCAAGGATTCACACAAAACGCTGGTGAATTAGTCGACTCGTGACTAAAACTACAAAATAATACTGAGAGTCTTTGGTGATTGTTGATTTCAAGAACATCGAGTTTATTGTAATAATTCTTGTCCTTGTTTTTTAAAATTTCCTCGTCGAGTTGTACCGGGGGTTTACATAAAATTTCCCGTTTCTCGTAGCTGCCGCCACAAGCACGAAAATGAGCCAATAATGACTGAATCTCATTATTATCAACACTTGTTGTAATCTTTGTAAGTAAAAATGGGTGTAGTGGCTTTACCTATAAAAAAAGGTAATAAAAAAAATTATGGCTTCTTTTCTAACGCACAGATCTCTGTTCGTTTTCTTTCCCATTCTCGGCATTATCCTTAATGACTTTGACCTTAGTCTGATTGGTAAATTGTTCACTAAAATAAATTTCCGTGGGGAAAAACTTCCTCAATTTGCATTTTTTCCCAACTTCTGTCTCCAAATACGGAACCGAAAACATCAAATACGGTGAAATACAAAGAATCGAGTCATCCAAACTTTTTCGAAAACTATTTGAAAATGGCAACTCTGCAACTGCCAACGTTTCCTTTTCTTCTGACACATTCTCAACAAATGACGACTGCAACGGATCTGTAAAATCCTCAACCGTCTCACTACTCATCTTCTTTCCTCCACTGTCATACTTCACAACAGTTGGCAACCGTGGAGAACTCTCCAAATCTTCCAAAAACTCACAATTCGGATTAGGCGGCTGCGCAAACTCATCCATTAAAAACGACTTCTCCAACCGCCAATTATAACTCGCAAACAAACAAAACGATACAACCTTCTCCAATCGCGTAAGCTCTTGTCTAGACCCGCCCCTTAGCAACACGGTCCCGCCCAAATGCACCATGGGTAAACCTTCGAAAAACATCAAGGTTTTGATTCCGCCCCTGTCCACGTTGTAAGTTTTCAAGTAGAATTTTTTACAAGTACCGAGACGAGGGCGCCCGATGTGGGCATCTACCGCTGTGACTAGATCCGCCTCTGTGCAGCGCGCTAATTGGTCCAAAACGCTCTGTTTGACGTTGTGCACCAAGGTGATGCCGTGCTGACGTAACAGATCTTGAGCCAATCGCGAGACGTTTCGGTGGACGAGGACGATGTCTGGTTGGAGGGCGACGATACGGGCGGCCACGTGACGCAAATATTCGTGTTCTTGCATCAGGACCGGCTCGAGGGACATTAAACGGCCCTCGGTGCGTTGATAGACTATTGAACATTGCAAGAGGAGGATTTTAGGATTGTCAATTTCGGTCAACATCCCTTTGTGGGCTACATTTTTCGTAAAAACGATCCCACTTATTAATTTAGTATCGCTTCTGAAACCACCTGACAATTTTTTGAATTTTATATAATGACGAATATCTAAATCTTCAGCGTCGTGGTTTTTATCAGGCCTAATCACATTTATTATCTCATTACATAAAGGAATTATCACGTCAGCCCATGACAATAACAGACCATTTGACGCTAGCAATTGTTTCAATAAACTTTGTTCGTGTTGTTGGTATGCTTCAGTTAAGAGATTATAAGCCAATTTCTCACCGTTTTCTTCGCGCAAAGATGACGCATTGTGCCAACCTAACAACAATAAAGTAGCAAATTTAATTCAAAGAAATTGGGTAAATACCAGCTTCGGGGACAAATTCTCTTTGTTCGGAAGTTCGAACCGTCGTAATGTCGGTCTCACAACAACTAACATCACCAGAATCACCCGATTGAATGCTATAACTTGAGGCTAAAGGTCGTGATAAATACACAGTATTTGCTTCAACGTTCATATCCAACATGTACGAAGACGAGGAAGTCAAAGGGCCACGTTTCTTGATCGAAACTTGTTCGTTATCAGAATCTGCAAATCATAGAGTAAATAAATGTGGAAACAATCACTTTTAAATCCCCATATTTTATTATTCTTTAAAAAAAACATTTTTTCGTTACTCAATTCTACGAAAAATGCAATTTAAGGGTTTAAGGATTGCCTAACCCGAGATGCATTTTTGAATCTTCCCTTTAGTTTAGACCAATAAGAGCGTAAAATTTTCAAATTTGGACAAACATTTGAATATTGTTTATTATTATTGAATTCAAAATCGATTCCTCTTCAAAATACGATAACTTTGTCATTTTTAAATATCCTGAAATCTTTTTTTGACATTCGAAAAATAAAAGTTAAATTGTTCCGTTAGTGTGTTCATAATTCAAAAAAAAAAAAAAAAAAAAATTAAAAACAAACAAAATGGAAAGGAAATGCCACAAACCTAGATTTAGATTTACTTGTTTATTAGTTTTTAACTTAAATTAATTTAATTTAATTGTTTTTTAACATCTTTCATTTCCATGGTCAACTGTGCGAAAACAGCTGCTTTGGCTAATAATGAATTTTCCAAAATATCAACTAAAAGTCAATATAACTTAAAAACTAGGAGTATTAAATTTGGAAATAGAACGCAATGTGTCCCCGAATGGGTGAAACGAAGATAAAAATCCTCGATTTAAATTCACTTTTTTTTAGAGTTCAGCCATGTTTAAAGACTGATTTCTAAAATAATTTTAATTTTAAAGAATCAAGTATGCATCAGTTTATTCTCACCTGAGAATAAAAGAAATAAAAGTTTGGTGCGACGGTTTATATTGTGTTTTTGATTATGACTTGGAAATTTTCAAAAAACCTATTTTCCTGTACAGTGAAAAGTGTCTTTTATGTGGCAAATACGACAAAAAGGTATTAAGTTGTTTAAAATCAACATCTAGGCCTCTCTACCAAATTTCAAAATCAGCGGTCAACTATGATTTTTCAATATTATTTGTAAAAATTTGTAAAAAAATACCTTTTTAATTTTTTTTCTAAATTTTGTGTTATTTTTTATTCATAATAATTAACTGCTAATGTAACTGAAAAATTATAGTGGGCCGATGATTTTAAAATTTGGTATAAAGGCCTAAATGTTGATTTATCGTATTTGCCACATAATTCTGCTCTACAAAAAATAGCAAAAAACAGTTTTTTGAAAATTTCGAAAACAAACGTGACTTTTCAAAACTAAAAATATGTAAGTAATTCGCCTTTAATCAAGCAGGGCTGGACCCAAAAAATAAAAATTCAAATCTACATTTTTTTTTATCTTTCAGAAGAGTCGTTTTACCTATCCAACACAACACAAACACAAAGTAGATTGGTCCAGAATTAAATTCTCCTTCATTTAATAAAAAATAATAATTTTTCCCTATTATGAATACACCAGAGAAAAGATCTCACCTTTCTCATTCAAATATACAAACACAATTTCAAAACATTTAAAAATTAAAAAATTATCGATTTTTGAATAGAAAAGTAAATCTAAAAATTTTCAAAATAATCTAAGAACATATTTGGAAAACGACTAAACTTCTACATAGAAAGGAATGACAAATATTCTAATAAAAAAACTTGAGTAATCCAATCGCAGAAGTTGATACTCACTTCCGATTAACTATACTTAGTTTGTTTTCTGTTAATTTAGACGTAAAAAATGTTTTCGAAAGACAATTAAAAATAAGCTTTTTTTAAATAAAATTGACACATATTTCCTTTTTTTTATAAAAATATATGGTAAGTTAAGTTAAGCACCTTGCGAATTAAAAACCGCGGAATTTTAACACAAAAAAATTTGAGACTAAAAAATAAACCAAATTACTCTTATTCTCAATTTTAGAATAACCGAAGTTATAGAGATTTAAAAGTGACCGTATTGGCGCTCCAAAATACCAGTGGTGCTCGATTCCTGTGGGATTTGTTGCACCCAAATGGGTTCTTCTTGATTAGGAACTTCGAAATAATTATGATTGAGAACTTCCGGTGTGACAAAACTACCAGGCTTGTAGAGGGCATAACCATCGACGAAAGAACAAGGATCTGAGACACACTCGATGTAGCCCCCTTCGAGCAACGCTTGACTTATTGCAGCCGCTTGAACCCGACTATTGGCTTTTTGTTGACAAATCAACCAATCAACTAATTCCGAGCCCAAAAAACAGTCAGTGTAAGTCCTCAAACGGTACCTGTGGGTTCCCAAGGGAATCCCAGTTGTAGTTCGACAAATTTCCTCAAAGAGAGCGCGCAACGATACCGAGTTTTGCAACGCTTTACATTTTTCTTCTGTAGTGAGATACATACTAGACTGTCTAAAAATCAAAATTAACACTTTAAAACAAAGTGGGTTGATACCCACCCCGATGCAAATTTCTCCTCCTGGTACCCCACGGATATTTTCCGGCGTAGAATATTCCCGACTTCGACCGAGTCCTTATTCAGATTTTGTATATTGTCTTGCGTTGTTGGTGAGAGGACAGCGTTGCCGAATTTGCTTTGTAAATTCTCTTGAAGAAGCTTCAAATCGGCGGTTAGGTCAGCCCCCACGTCTGACGATTGTAAATACGACAAGACAACTTTGCAACAATACGTGCAAACCCTCAAATCGCCAGTACATCCGAAAATTTTGCCGGGAATTTGCTGATTGCAGCATTGCGAGCAGAAAATTTGGCCACACACGCGGCAGTGGTGTCGGCGTCTGAACGTCGTGAATTTTTCGCAGCATTGGTAACACTCTTTGCTTACCGAATCCGGCATCCAATACTGTTTCAATTCGGTGTCTGAGTAGTCTTGAAGGTTCTGGAAACAGAGGGATAAAAGGGGCTAGTGAACGACTACCGAAAATACCGTGCTTTTTAACGCCAATAAATTACTGATTCGTTTCAGAACATTGGGGAGGCTTCGCCCCTCGTTCACGTCCACGTGAAAGGGGGTTGTAGACGAATCCGACGACGCGTCAATTGCCCATGTCGGTAAAGACTCCTGAGACATGTTATCCGAATTCGGGGTTGAACCCGAGCTTTGTTCTTCCGTATTTGGACCTTTATTAAATTTGAAAATCTTCGTGATAAACTGGCCCACAGTTTGGGGCTTTTCTTCGGTTTGAATGGGGGCGAATTCGGTCAATTTGGTGGGGGATTGCAGATTCTTGCTCATTTTGGCCACAACTCACACCGATCACATTTTAATAACAATAAATTAATAAATATTACAATTAAAAGTCAGCTGACTTGTATTTACAACCTATAAATTACAACATCTGTCAACTGTCAATTGTCTGTCACTAATGATAAAAAAATATCTATATCTGTTTTTAAGTGATAAAAATATATTGATAATAATAATAATGTGATAAATAATTATCAGTGATAATTAATTGATGAGGTTTTAATGCCAAATTGTTGTGTTTTTATGTGTCCTTGTGGTTTCCTCAAGGCCATTGCAGCAAACCTCCACGAGAGGCCGCAAGTATTGCCAGTTTCACCAACCATTCTCACATTCATTCTTTGTTTAATCGTGTGTGTTAAACAAAGATAGCATATAATAATTTGTTGGTGGAATTGTTAAAAGTGGGGCTTTGCGTCCCCCTTGAGTCTGTTCCGCAAGTGTCATTTTTGTTGTAGATGTGTCAGGTTGTGTTTTTACGTTGAGTGTTATAAATAACCGAATCGTCAACAAAGTGATGTGTTTTCAGTGTCGTGTGAAACAAGTGTGTGAATAATGACCGATTTGATCGTTTCTCGTGGTGATACTTTTCCGCGAGCCTTTTTGGACACGTATCGTGCGAGCCGGACCAGTGAGCAATTGTACAATGACTTAAAATCGAGCAAAAGCGACGAATTAGTTCTGCAAAATCCGGCCGACATTCCGATTGCACCGGAAATCCATCATGGGCACTCGGAGAATCTGTTGGATGCGTCTGGGTGTTTGTCTCCGACTGAGAATGACTTCTTGGAGTCTCCGGAGATGATCTTGAGGAGTAACAGGAGGAAGGTCAGGCCGGATTACGACAGGGTTGATCCAGAAGATAGTATCAGGGATATCGTCACAGGAAATGATTTTTACAGGTATTGTTTACTTGACATTATTATCCAATTTATCTTCGCCAGAGATTGATGATGGCTTAATAAGTCCATTAATGTGGATTATGCAATAAATAAAAAATGAATGCCATGGTTTTGTTCTCCACAACATGCAAAATGTGATACTTTTTAACACATCAAACTTTTCAAAACAAGTTGTGAAAAGTAACATTTCTGGCAAATTTTGAGTTATCACAACCACCCCTAAAACTCACTTATTTCTGGTATAAATAACGTTTCCCTCCCTGTATGACAAAAGCTTTAGAAATAGGGTGGTGTTGGCTTTCTTGATAATGATAAATGTTGACTAAATTTGATTAATTTTGCTAGTAATTTTCTAGAATTAAGATGCAGGAATATGTTGATTAAATGAACAATGAGAGTTTTTAATTGATGTTTTCTTGTATTTTTCTTATAATTGTATTTAAATCAGTGTGTTTTGTTATAAACAAATGGGAAATCTGGGACACGTAAAAATGTCTAAATAATAGTTAATTTTTTATCACCTGTAATACCACCAAGGTCGATGAATACATCTTGTAGTAACTTTAAATTTAATTTGGTTTTTCCTCATGTTTGGAAAGCGAAATATTGATCGTAAACGGCGGCAGATGTGCCTCTGATTTTGCTGAGATTTGTGAAAAATAGGTTCTTTAATAAATCAGGTCTAAGAACTCTAAGACACAAAATTATCTTTTTGTTCTGTCAGAGACAGCAGTGAGGTTTGCTGAAGAATTATGAAAATCTCTTTGATTTCTTTTGAAGAAATATCTGTGTCGGTTCCAGTTGATTGAACTTTGTAGATCGTCTTAAAAAACTTGGAAACCTATTTCCAACATTGATTAAATCTACTACTAACTGAGCTAGACGTAGAAACTATGTTTTTCATACAGTTTATTATTATATCACATAAAACCTAATCATTTACAGAGAAATTAGTTTTTTTATCAATTCTTATCTTGTTTTCTGTCAATCTCTTTTTAAAGATTTTTCCTTCAAGTAAATTGATTCTCTGAAATTCGTTCAACAAGGTGTTTTAATTTCCGTGTTAGATAACTTATCAGCTCGTAGCGTTACATAATAAAGCTCGGTGTAATTTATCATCCAGACTCGTCAGTTTTTAGAACGCATAAAATTTTTCTTAAAATATGCATCACTGATTCATTTAAGGATTCACTTGTCAAGTGTGACTGATTTTAAATACCTAATCATAGCATTTTGTAATTGATACTTCAGTCCGATTTGAAGACTATACGACTTCCTTATGGCAAGTTCATCCGGGTGAAATTTCATTTCACCGTAAAACAATTTTTTTTTTGGAACAAAACACGTTTTTAATGAATTTTGAACAAATACATAGATCCTTTATAAATAAGAATGTTTGCATCCCACAATGAGCAAAAATTAGTTTCTACATTTAAAAGTCTAACAATACCCTAATGATTCATTATTTCCTGTACATAACTTGATCAAATGGATATAGTTATTGTTTCATTTTTATTTTTAATTGTGACATGTGTATACATGCTTAATTTTCCAGACAAGTTTGTGCATGACATTATTATCTTTTTTAATTTTGGTTTCATGATAGTCATTCATGTATCAAGGGAATAAACAACTGTTTTAATCCCGAAAATGTAGGTAATGCCAGGGGCGACCGAAGAGAGCCGAGGGCATTTTCATTTGAGGGATTAACAATGTTCATTCCAGAGATACGTGTAAAACTTTCCTCTCAACAGACTAAATTAATAAGAAAATGATAAATTTGTCAAAATATTCAGTTTATTCAATTGCAATTCTAAAAATAAAAATATTTTACATATTTTATTGTCGAGTGAATAAAGTACCAGATTGTTAGTCAAAAACAAGGGAATAAAGCTGTTGAGAGCAAATTATGTTTTAATAATGAGATTGATTTTGTCATATGATTAAATAATTGTGCCAGCGAAGTGGACTTAATTAAGAAATAAAATTCGAGTCTTTGCTTGATTCAAGTTTTCCAGTTTTTGAATTGTTTTCTAAAAGTACGTCTTTTGGTTCCAGTACCTAACAAAATTTGAGATAGACAAATGGTGACATTTCCAATTTCTTGAATCAAGGTAAAGACTCAAGTTTAATTTGTTAAAGTCGACTTCTATGAAACATTTGTTTAATCATATTTCAGATTATAAAAACTGGAAAAAAGGGAAATTTTATTTTATGAGAACATACATGGTGAAGAAAAAGCCCAAAACCTAGCGTTTTTTTTTAAACATTTGTCTTCAATACTCGTATAAAAAATGTGATCGTGTTTTGAAAATGAAATTTTGTTTTGTTTTTGAGTTGTTTTTCTTCAAAATAGCAACTTAAATGGAATTTTTTTCTACAAAAAGTGAATAAAATGTAGAAACTTGTAATCGTCAGATCATGCCTTTGTAAGAAAACAGTTGTATAGTGAAAAAGATTAAAAATTTTCTCGAAATTTTTGGAACTCAAAACAAAAAAAAATCTTGAAATTTTATTCTTGAGAAACTCTACATTTTTATAGTAGTTTATCATTCATAAATTATTTTTTTTTTTAAATAAATAGGCAAAAAACGTTTAGTTCCATACTCTGTTCACCTGGTAAGAACATATAAAATAAAAAAAATCTGATCTTATACAGTTTGTGAAATATTCTAACAATTTGGATGTACATTTCTAGACTGTAGAATTCTAAAATTCATAATTCTTAAACCTATAATTGTAGAAAAAATTAAAAATGATAGATTTTCAGGATTCTGCTTTTTTAGAATTCTCTTAATTATTGTTTAATGCGATTTGTGTTTGTTTTTTTATAGTTGAAGTTTAAGAAACATTTTTAAATCTTAGTTTTTATTTAGTTTAGTTACAAGTTGTTTTATTTTTAAATTAATTTTTTTGTAATTTAATTTCTAACAATCTAAATTCAAACGTTCCTAAATCTAATTGCACTGCTAAAGGCCTAGGGCAAGAAATTTTAACTTCCACCATTAAAAAAATATGTTAGATATTTCGTCGTAGTAAATTTTACAGCAAGGTGAGAGATTGTATGTAAAATATCAGAACAGAAATGACGACATACGAGTATCTATCGAATGCACATGACGTAAGCCTGTATTTTTAACGAAGAAAAACATTGATTTTACAAAAAAGTAAACCAAATGCTGTGAAACTGTGACATGTTATATCACGGAAGTTAATTATTTATCGACATTCCCAATGTTCTGTTATTAGAAGTTCTCTAGGAAGTGTTTTGTTTCCAGATTCGTGCTTTTCAAAAAACACTACGATAAGTATGTCCACCTGTCGCAAAAGTACGAAGAAGCCAGGAACATCGCCTATTATCTTGAGGAGAAATACCATGAAGTCAAGGTAAGTCGGTTTTAAAATATTTCAAGGTCTTTACGATTTTTTTGGATTTTATTTCAGATGGAAAGGGATGATCTCATACAACAGAGAGACATGCTGAGCAAAAGACTGGAATCGAACGAAAGTTTATTGAGGGAGAAAGAAGACGAGGTTTTTCTTCAGTTTGAACGAGTGGTTTATTTGGAGGAACAGTGCGATAAGGTAGATGAGAAGGGGAAGAATTATTTGTGTTCGTAGCACTTTTCCAATTAATTATTTAATAGTTGGCATTAGAATTTCAACATAATAGCAAACTTTCACTGCTTGCCCATTATAAAGCGGATTTTTTAACGTTTTGATCGATCTCTTCCCGTGTCCAACGGATACTTCCTTATTGCGAATGACACGAACTTTGATATCGAAACTTTCTTCGGACTCGTTTTATTATTAGGTGTGATTTTGCATTGACGTTAGGAATTTTTGTTAGCATTTTTTAGAATTCGAATCAAGTTGTGCCACCATGACCTTGTGGCTATGCTATCTACTAAAAACGAGTTTAAATACCTCCGGAGGATTTGTTTCATAACGTTATTGGTAAACATTGCATTTACATAAATTCGCCCGAGGGATTTTTATCCCAAGTGAAAAAAGTTTTTGCATTATTTATGAATTTAGCAATTTTAATTAAATTGTCGATTTCGGCAAACTCTCGTCAAGTCGAAGAAGTCGGTGAAATTTTTTAATAGTGATTTTAATGAATGATAATGATTTTAATGAACATCCATTTGGGTAGAACCTTTCCTAATAATAAACGGGTGTTTTAAAAAATCGCCACTTTCATTTTCGTCTCAACTTTTGCTAACAGTTTTTCTCTTCAGCTGAAAGCAGAAAAAGAAAAATTCCATCAGCAAAAACTGGCAATCGAAAAGGAGAAAGAAGCCGCCTACAGATTAGTAAGTCGTACGATTACTCAAATGAATGAATTAACAATTTTTTTGAACAACAGCTGACAGAACAGGCCCGCGAATCAGAACATACACGTCGGAAACTGGAAAGGGCGCGTCAGGAAGTATTTCATCACATGACAAGAATGAAATATGAAAAAGAAAGCTTGGAAAGAGAGGTAAAAGAGTAATTAAATGATTTTTGTTAATGCGTGCTTTCACTGTCTTGTCATCGTCGACAGAACGATCAACTGAAAGAGGCCTTAGAAGCGGAACGCAAAGGTATGAGGAAGTATCTAAACCAGATGCATCAAAGGAAAAAACAAGTGGACAGTCTGGAAGGACAGGTAAAAAAACACCAATTTCACAATAATTATCCGACACGAGAATATGCAGTTACATAAACGACGCGTTAATAAGGGCAAGGCTGGAAGCAGGTCACACTATTAAGATGCGATTCTTTGCTTTCACCGGATTGTTCTATGAAACATTTCTGGGGCATTTCTGTTTTGGTAATCTGTTACATCCTGAATTTTTTTACTAAATGAAAAGTTTTCGGTGTAGCGTGACTCCCGGTTTTTACTATACAGGTTTGTGGTCTGATCAAGAGTGTTTTCTCTGCTTAGTCCGGCCATCATATAAAAAACAAACAATATTCTCGCACCAATTTTTTGGGTTGGATTTTAACTAATTCAAAATGTAAAGATTAAAACTGGTTTAGATTTTATGTAAAATATACATATCTCTTAGTTTTTACTGACGAAACTTGTGTCTTTATTTAAAAAAAAAAAAAAACATAGATGGCTTTGTTAGTGAAAGTTAAGTTGACAACACTGAATAATTAAGAGGCAATTGTAACAAAAAAGTATATTGGCCACACTGGATTATTGATATTATTGACTAACTGTGATGTTTGTATTTGATTGCCAATGTTGCCAAATTAGGATTTCACTTGATGAAAAAAATTATCATGATTATTCATGATATACAGCACAGCCTCTTTGATAAATAGAGAACTTCGTTTTCGTATGACCGTTTGCGACATGAAGCTTCGAAACTTTTTAAAAAATAGAGGGCGTTACATTATATTATATCATCATGCGATGATATATTCAAATTACTAACTTCACTTTGCGTCATTAGTGTCACTACTGTCACAACGGTTAATTCGACATTTACAATTTAATGTCACAGCTTCCTATCTTATTATAATTTTAAACCGTAGTTAATCAAAAACTCGTAAGGTGTCGCCCTATTTAGTGCGCGGTTTGATTTTGCAGCTTATCCAAAAAAAAATCCTGTCTGGACCGGCCATTTAAAAACGAAGTACTCTATCCATCAAAGAGGTTAGGTTTTACAGTCACAAAAAATGTTATCAACTTAATTTAATTTTTAAGTGATAGAAATGAATGAGAATTTTGACCGACGAGTGTGCTTGCGCACGAGTGGAACACTTCTCACGAGTTTCATAATGGCATTTCGATCACGTGTGATATACGACGTTTTATCTTACAGGTGCAACTATCCAAAAAATGAAGTTTCATTCAAGTAAAATATTCACCTATAAAAATATAATAGTAAATATAATAGAAAAAAATAATATAATAGTCAAATTTACTCACTTGTGAGTGCTTTATCTCACTTGTGAATAATATTTGATTTCTATCACCGAAATGGTCTAAGGTACCTCAAAAACTCAACCTGTAAGGTAAAATTCCTTAAATATATTTTCATAATTTAATTGAAAATTTCTTGTACAAAATATTATAATGATTATGAGATAATAAAATGCTTTTGGGAGTTGGGATAAGGAATATATATTTTTCTTCAGATGTAATAAAGTTGATGGAAAAATATAATGTTATATGCTGTAAATGACTGTAATTTTTTACCTCAACTTGGTGGCAAATTTTAGTTTGGCAACCTTGACTTTCAAATTCAAACGTCAAACTTTTATAGGTAGTTGTCATTCATTTGCGATAGTCAACTGCTGATTTAGCCATCACCTGAAAAATTTTGACATAACAAAATAGAAGGATTACCAATAATTCAATGTTGCCAATACATTTTTGTCACAAACATTAGAAATCACCCGGTATAAAAATTAACACAAAAACAAAATAAATGTTGGATGAAAAAGCTTATAAGCTTATTTGGTTTAGAACAAAAAACTAAAACTGAATCAAATTGATTACAAATGAATGACAGTAGAGAAAGAAGATTTAAATAATGCAATAAGAAATGAAACAAGAGGGACACAAATATAAATTGTACGGCTCCAAAAGAAATAAAACTCTATTATTAATTAACATTTCAATTAAAATAAATTTCATGTTTAATCGTTGTTAATTATTGTAGGCATTTAGGAATTTAATATTTTCCTGATTTCATTACTTTTAAAAAATTTGTGGCGAAAGTTTACACATATTTTTGTACAGAAACAGTTAAAAAATATAATCTTTGTCAATCTTTTGATAACTAAAATCATGCAAAATATTTGTGTCAGTAATGAAAAAATATTTGCGCTTTTATTTGTTTAATAGTCAAATAACTAGAAAAAATGTCAAAAACAAAATTGTCAACGGAAGTAGTGAATACAATTTTTTTCCAAAAATACTGTTCAGTGATTTATTTATTAGTCATCAGACGCGTTTCGTCATTTTTAATTTCTCATTACTCATCTGTGAACCAGGTTAAAATTCAAAGTCGGTGCTAGAATTGAAATTGGATTGTTAACATTGTTTTCCACACTAGGGAGCCGTTATGTCGTGAATATTAAAATGTTATGTGGTTGCGTTCTGTGATAGACAACCTTTGAATTATTAATGTTTAGTCTAAAAATTTGAATCGAAATACCTAAAAACGTGTAACCTACAAATACCGTGGAAAAGCAAGTCGTGATCTGCCAAGTCAGTGTTTAGTTTTTAAAAAAATATAAATAATAAAAAAAGTGTGCCAACCAATTTTTTCTCTCGTTTATTTATTCCGTCTTTCACCTTGTTTCCAAGCCACCCACACCAATTTCCATTTCTCACCGACCTTGCGTGTAAATGAATAATGATCACTGTCATAAACATGCAATTATATTTTTTTTCCACAGCTCACGGATCGTCAGAACACGCCGTTGGCTTCCCAATACCAAAAGGCCCTCCAACATCTCGCCACGTGTAAGAAATGTTCGGTCTGCTCTTACGCTAAAACGACATACAGGAAGAACAGTCGCAAATACGAGTAAATAAATATGAAAGCTTGCGAATTGAGTCGATTTTAAAAATTAATTTTGCAGTCGCAAGCTTTTGGGTTGTCTCCAAACGCCCTTTATGGAAATGCGCAACATGATAAAGCCGCCTCCTTCGCCCATCCACGGCGAAGGCGAGAGTCTCTCCGAGTGGTTTTGCCATCTCAACACCCCCAATCCTAGCGAATGTTCCTCGTTGAGTGTCCCATTTGCGGAGTTGGCGATCACGTACATGGACGACACGTCGGATACGTCGTCGCAGTGTCTCCGAGACCACGACGTGGACGATTCGTCGAGTCAAGCGGCTTGTAATAGCGGCAAAGGTAAATAAAATTAATAATCCACCAAAAGTCGGGATCGATAAATAGTGACCTTCATTCGGTCTCACATTTTTTGTTCATTTTGTTGCAGGTTTCGGAAGCGATTCAGGTTTTTCATCCGATATTTGCGGCGATTTTAAAAGTAACGCAACAACGCCAAAAGAGAAGTTTAGTCCGAACGGAACTTTGGACGAAGCGGACTGTGCCAAATTAACTCGTACAAGATGGACCGCGTCGTTTAGGAAGTTAATCAATCGTATTAGAAAGTAGACTGATTTTAAAAAAAGCACAAATTGACAACAATAGTAGGTGTTGATGGATTATAAGACTTGAGCTGATCGAATATCAAATGTTTTTTCGAAATTTATTATACTACAATCACGTTTGTGTCTAATTAAATACGTATCTCCTGTTTTTTCATGTAACAGATTTTCGTAGGGGAATTATATAATACTCCGCCCGTAGGCTCCGACATTTTATAGTTAATGTTAAAAGTGAATGTTAAAAATATATACAAAGTGAAACACCTATTTCTACTTTGTTAGAAAATGAAATGATTTTAAAAATTTGTTAAACCAAATTGAGTATTGCGTGCTACTTTAAAGTATTAAAGTGTTTGTTCTTGCCTTTTTACATATTGATTGAAAATTTAAATGTTTTTAAGTGCCGTCCAAGTATTTTTAAAGCAGTTTATGATCTTAAGAATTACTTTTTTGTTTAATTGGTGGCAGTCTTTTAGTTTTAATGACTATTTATTTCAACCATTCCAATATTACATAAGTTGTAGAAATTTATTAAGTGTGAACTTATTACTGCATCTAACGTTTTTCTGATGCAGATTGGCAGCATTTGTGATAAAATAAAAGAATTTGTCTGAAAAAAAGTTTTCTTACCTTTCCTAAAAAAAGACTTAAACAGGCCATGATAAAAAATCTATGAAGCTTTGATTGGTTTTATTTAGTCAAAATACGCATGCGCCAATATTGACATTTGAGAAAAATTGGGATTTCTCAAATTTTGTTAATTTTTCCATCTTACAAACAACAAATACTAACTAAAAATGTCTGCGTGGCGAGCGGCTGGTCTCAAGTAAGTATTTACAACCATTTTGCACAAATTTCGTTGCTATTTGACGAGTTATAAGAGTGAGGTTATGTTCAGGGGGCCCTTGTTACATAATTCTTTTTTGTAGCTACATCAACTTCTCTAACATTGCTGCTAAATTATTGAGAAGAGCCTTGAAACCCGAATTTCGGGCAGAAGCTGCCAAAAGAGACGAAACCCACATTAGGATCACCAAATGGGCGGATGGCAAACCCATCAGTGAGTATTTCATTTAATTATTTTGAAACGAATTTTAATTTCAATCGCCATTTGTTTAGATGCCCGCGATTAAATACGTGTAAGTGGCGTGTGGTTTTGAAAAAAATAACTCTTAACTTTGGTTTTATAAACTAATGATGATTAACAACTTATTCTTTTTTTTATTAATATGTTACAAGGGTTTACGTATTATTAATACAAATTTTGCACTTTTCAGGACAGGAATCCTCGGCTTAAATTAATTTGCAAGGGGACTATTAATTATTAGAAAAAAATGTAAAAGTTTTTCCGTCATTTATTAACACCTATGTTGTAAAAATATAAAAAATAAATAGATTATTGTCATTATTTTGACACCCTCAACTTTCGCCCCATTTCCTTTCATAACATAAATGTAAAATCTTCATAGATTTTTGGGAAGTCCATTTTCGCCCAATAAGTGATCAGAAGCCTCTGATAAAATTTTAGGCCCGTCGCCGATTTTTGTATGAATTACATATTTAAGCTTCCCTGGTGTTTGGGGCTGTATTTTTAGTGTTTCTCTCAAATCGCTTAAATTTTTTACTTTCACTGGAAGCCCTCTAATAAAATCACTCGGATTTATATTACTCGGAAAAATATCATTGATTAAAGACACTATTTCATCAACATCGTTTTCTAATAAATATAAGCAGGCGTTAGGACCCGCATCAAACGTGTAAGCGACCTGAAAAAAATCAGTAATGAAAAAATACAAAACCTGTGCAAAATTACTTTTGTGGTCCCCTGAAATTCATTATAGGCATGCACCAACTCGATAATCGCTCTTGACACATCATTCATGTAAAAACAAGGTGGAAAAGTGTCTAAACAGATCGCATGGAACTGATTCGAATCCTGCATTGTTATCTTTGCAAAAGCTTCAAAATTCTTCATTTTAATAGCTCTAATAATTTCGTCCACTCTCCCAGGAACAATTTTCTCGGTTCTATGTTTTAACAAATCGGAAGTCAGGACACTCTGTTTCATGCCATTAGTCGAGCTGTATTTCTTTTGGTCATCACTGACCACGAGTATCAAAACACGTATTTCCGGCCAATGCGCAGCCGGTGCGATTTGGCCCGCCATCGAGTCTTCGCCCCCGGGTTTCACCCCCTTGTTCCATCTAACAAACCCTCCGTAAATACTGCGACAAGCGCTCCCTGAGCCCCGGCGTGCAATTGCCGAAATGTCGCCCTCAACCCCATACAAAGCCGCAAGAGTTGAAACTAAGGCTGCATAACCCGCTGCTGAAGAGGCCAAACCAGCAGCCGTTGGGAAGTTGTTTTCGGAGCAAATGTGGAGTTTCCAGTTGAGTAAATCACCGCATTCGGGGCTAGCACGTTTTCGCACTGAAATGGATTATTTTGGGATGCCATTTGCATTGGTTGAAAAGGATGCTCACCTTCGGTTAAACAGTTATTTAACCTTTCGTTGTTAAAATCTGTTTCTTTGTTGTTTAGCCAAAAGCGGTGGGTTGTGAAAGTCGGGCTTGCCATTATTGTTGTTTTGGCACACATCTATTTTTTTTTATAAAATCGCAACAAGAATATTTTTTTATTTTACTTACAAAATCGGTCGAGAGGGTACAACTTAAGGAATCGTTTATTGGAAGAATTAGGTCCTCATCTCGTTTACCCCCTAAAATTATAGTTTTTTTTTTTTTCAATTAAGAATAGTTTGTAATGAATGAGGACTTACAATATTTGATAACAGCGATATTTACAGGTGCTATTCCGGTAATAGTCTTCATTCTTGCACAATAACACAATTTAAGTATTATTATTATTTAAGTATTTATTTAAAATAAAATTAAATTGTCTAACAACACAATTTTTAACGACAATAATTGATTTTTCTTATGAATGGAAAAATATGTATAAACTACGGATTCTTAATCGTTGAATTAACGCAACAGTCTACCGTTAAATACATAAACAAAAGTAGCACACTTCTGGCAATATAACTATTAAAACTGTTATAAACTTATTATAAACAGTTCCGGAAGTATACCTGTCGTACCAGCAGTACACAAAATGAGTGAAATTGGTGAAATCAGCTGGTAACTTCTGTTTTGTTGGTTGCCTACCTTTTTGTTAACTTCTATAATCATAGGCGTCTCGTCAATAAGAAAAGAAAATATTATTTTGTATAATTTATGAATTTTTATTTATAATTAAATGGCATTTGTGTCATTTACGTTAGTAGATTAGGATGAGGCAAGTTTTACCACTCAGCAGTATTTGAAGATTTATTTGATATAATACCAGAATTTTAATAACTAAGTAGATTATTTATTATTATTTGACTAGGCAAAAGAAGAATTTTTTGAAAAATAATTTCCACAACCTTTACACTCCACAGGTTTAGACCTGCAGTCAGGCAAGATTCACCATTACGGATACATATTGCTATCAAGTTTGTTATGTTGTTGATGAGTTGTTTGAAATGAAATTAATGTAAAAAAACTCTTAAATTCTCCAATATGTCACTGCAAATCTTCCACCTTAATGAATTATTGTTAGTTAAGTTATTGTTATTAATGTTATTAAAATGAATTTTGTTAATACTGAAAAATAACGGGTATTTTTTTATATTTGCCGTCAAAGCTAACCATAAAAGTTTGAACCATCGTGTTGAAATTATTTCCACCTCGCCGGGCCTATTAAAAATTTTGGTGCGTTCACAACACACTCATAGTCAGCGCCTACTGACGCCAAATTAAAAAAAAAACACCTATTATTTTATGTTAGTTTTTTACAAGATCATTGCTCATGACGTAAGTTGACTAATAAAAATTTTAATTTATTTTTCCACAGTTGTGAAAAAGTTGAAGTTTACATACACATCGAAATTAATATACGAAAAGTGAGCCATTTTTTGTTAAGGGTGCGAAATTTACAACTGTGTATGAAGTACTCATTTCACACACTGGTGCATTTCATGCAACTAAAGTAAAATTTCTTAAGTATTTTTATCATTTTGTAGAAAAAACATTCCTTATATTATTTGTGCGAAACTGTTTTCTTACACCCAAATGCCTTCGGTCTTGACAAAAACCACATATTCTCGTTTTGCACACTTAATATAAATAAAAAAATAATTAAAAAGCTTAGAGAACTTTGATTTTTATGTTTTTTTTTTCGTTTAAAAAGTTTCCTTGAATCTAAATTTGTCACTAACGTTCAGTTGTATACAAAAATATCTATCGGTAAAAATATAGTTTTGATTCTTTGTAGTGGTTTGAAAAAAATATTTGCTTTTTGACATATTTTTGTAGCTTTTTTAAAATCTTAACAAGTGTTTAAAACATGAAATAACTTGCCTCACTCTGTATATGTAAATATTTAATGTCCATTTTATTAATATGTGTTATTATTTTATTATGCAAATACACCTGCTACAAAAACAATTATCACATCTGCTCTAGAAATATAAATACCTCTACTACAACAAATTCAAATAAACTGTGAGAAAAACTGCAGAACAAACGCTTTGTTTCTTTTAATAAAGTTCAGCGCCTTCACGTTTTGCATTTGATTTCTCTTTAATAATGAATAATGATTTTTTTTTTGCTTTTTTTTGCTTAGTTTTTAAATTTTCATAAGATGTAACGTATCATTTATTGAGAATTTAGATGTATCATCACAAAATCACAGTTTTCGTAAACTAAAAATGACTAATTTTATTACTTAATACAAAAAAAAATGGTAAAAAATTTAATATTTTCATGCAAAAATGCAGTTGCATTCATTCAACAACGTGAACCAAAGATCATAATTCAAGGCCGTATTTTTTTTCTTTGATATCACTTTCACACTATCAAACACAAAGAGAATCTATGCATCCACACGAGATGATTTACAGCCCCCACCAGACCGAGCCATATTAGTCATGCACGCCAATGGCAAACTGTACACAAATAACTCGTGCTACAAAATTGTTTACTCTATCTCACTTGTTTGTGTCTAAAGTAATGAATTCGAGAGAGATAAAACTGCAGGTGTGAAGTGGATTTAGTACTATTGCAAGTGATTATGCGTCATAAAAACAGAATTCCTTCAGTTGATCGTCCACCAGCGTTGGCAGCAGCCACAGTGATAGTGTCCCAACCCGAAAAATGCCTTTTTGTTGATTTAATAATAATAATATTAGTCGTGTCGTGACATTCAGTGATTCGTTTATTGCCTTCCATAATTAGTGATAATGATAAGGATATGTCGTTTCGTGCGATGAAACAGGTAAAATCGTATTCACTTCACTGCTTTAATCTTGCTGAATCCATAATTTGTAGAGTCACAAGTTGAGGAAAAATGAGCCATCCGGTACCAGCCCCCAGGTCGAACCCCCCCGACGTCAAAAAGCCCGTCCCCACGCCACGCAAAAGCACAAAACAAAAACCTGAACCCCTTGAAGAGCACACCAACACCTTCTCCAGAAGAGTGCGTTCTTTGAGCAATGCTTCACGGCAAATCGCTGAAGATATCGGCGAGTTGGTCCAAGACAAGAAGAAAGCTGTGATTGCAGGAACAAGACAGAGTGTCCGCAGAATCACCAAGCGTTTCAATTCGTACCACTCGGAGTCTCCACAGGTAAAGTGGTCTGTGATTTTTAAATTAAGTTGGCGACACTCATGTTTTTCAATATTGCCAACTTAAGACAAATTGTGAATTTAGGACCCGGAGCCTGCAGAGGACGACTTTGGGGACACTCTCGACATTTTCAACTCGATCAGTTTCCAGTCGCCGCTGAGTTCGACTTCCGCCATTTACAACAATGTGGAGGAGGAGTTCAACGCGCCGCCTCCGACGCATCCGCCGCCACCGCTGCCCCAGGAGTGCATTTACGACGCCCCGGCGTCCATTTCTGGGGGCAGTACGAGCAATTCGGAACAGTCGAATCTAGGAGGTTATCCCTCGAATTACGAAAGTGTTTTTCCGGTTTATTCGAACAGTGATTCGGACTTGTCCAGGTCCGGCTCTTGGAGATTCTACGATCCGGTCAATAAAGTCGAGAATATTTACAATGATTTGGACGCGGTGGGTCAGAGGATTGAATGCGATGTTAATTCGAATGTGAGCGAATTTTCCACGGAAGTACGAAATTCGTTGTATGAAAATCACACAATTGCGGCGAGAGTACAAGCAGAGAAGAAATGTCGAGAGAGTGTTATAATGCAGTTTGATCCACTGAGAACTGGTAATTCTGCTGGTGGTGAGTTTTTTCTTAATAGTATTTTTCCAATTACGACGTTCTCACGTTTTAAACGTATTTGCAATTCGTATCGCACGTTTTAAAAATAATGAATAAATGCCACGATTCTTTGTAAATAAGTTTATCAGTGAGTCATAGCTTGTGTTGATAAAATTTTGGGTGATATTTATGATTCCAAGTTTATTTATTTTACGTAGCCAGTGGGTTTTAATCTCTGTCAAATCTATCGGTTGCGATATCTTAAATCAAAAAACGTGATAAGAGATAATTTTATTTGTTTAAAACATTTATGTTATTTTGAAAGTAAATAAATAGTAGGTTTATGCATTTTACTATTTTAAAAACATTTGTTTAACTCACTAACAAAAATTAGCTTGCTGCAACTCAGAAAAAAATTAAATCACTCTATACACTCTTAGAAAAAATCGATTATGAGAAAATTATCAAAACATGTTTTACAAAATTGGCGTTTAAAGGCTCAAAAAAGTCTAGCAGTTTTTTGATCGAGGTAAATAATTACGAATAACTTAAATAATAACAATAAGAGGAAACTGCCTGTAATCGATCAGTTTTTTATTATATTCTTATTTCATTTTTATTATTACTATTATTTTCTTCAAAAATTGTTTATTGTATTTTGTTTTGTTTTTTAAAAGCCGACAAATGCGGTCATAAAATGGCCTTTATGGCGCAGACTAATCAATATCCTATCCTATAGAATATAGTGCTAGTATCACTAGCACAATTGCCGGTTAAAATTCGAAAATGTATTGAAGAGGCAGAAAAAATCGCAAAAGCACGACTTAATGCACTAATCAATTTGTCCCTTTATTGAAGTATTAAACTGCACAATCAAAAATAAATTTCTATTTTTGATATTTTTGAAACAGATAATATTGCTTTTGATGATTTATACTTGTGGTTAAAGTTACTTATTTCTGTCTCACGCTGTATGAATAATAGTGGGTAATGACTTAATGAGTAATAGTAGTGATGGTTATTTTTTTACAGACAGTGTATCCTCGGATAGGTGAAACGACTTTTGTAAAAGATAAAAAAAAATAGATTTAAATTTTTTTTGGGGCTTAGCCCTGTTTGGTTAAAGACTATTTATTAACATAATTTTTGTTTTGAAAAATTAAGTCCGCCTTGGGAATTTTTAAGAAAAAAAAAAGTTTTAGGATATTGAATTGGTAACTAGCGTTTACATAAAAGTTACAAACGAGTCCCATAGATAAAATTTACCAGCCGGTAGCCTAACTACGGGACTCGTTTGTAACTATGTAAACCAAGGAGGTTAAATGGACTAACCTCCTTGATGTAAACGCTAGTTAAATTTTTGTTTTCATGATTTTTTTTTAAATTTGAAAGTGATCGTTGCAGTAGCATTTTTATGGCCTTGCCAAACATACTGTAAAGTATTGACGCGGCCATAAAAATGTTACTACCGGTCTAATATGTGGCAAATACGGCAAAAAGTCATTAAGAAAAGTTATTTGGAATCAACATCTAGGCTACTATACCAGATTTCAAAATCATTGGCTAACTATGATTTTTCATTTTTTTATGTTTATTTTACAAATCAAAGAATTTTATCTATAACAGTTCTTTCATTATGAATGAAAAAAATTCATAAAATTTACAAAAAATGTTAAGTAAAATTTTTCAAATTAAAAAAAAAATGAAAAACCATTGTTGCCCGATGATTTTAAAATTTGGTACAAGAGCCTAAATATAGATTCTAACTAAGTTTTCTTAATAACATTTTGTCGTATTTGCCACATAAAAGGCACTTTACAGAATAAAAGGTTTTTTTGAAAATTTCAAAGAAATACTTGATTTTTTAAGACTAAGATTATATTAGAAGTTAGTCTTTAACCGAGCAGGGCTGAATCCCAAAAAACGAAAATTTTATATCTTTTACAGAGTCGTTTCACCTATCCGGGGAGACACGGTATAAGATATTTTTTTTTATTCATTTTTGAATGTGAGGCTCACTCGTATTATCTGTCTTTAATCAGTAAAAATACCATCGTTATCATTCGATAGTTGCGTCCAGTTATCGGTTTGCAACAAATGCATTTTGAGTTTTTCAGGATTGCATGTTACGTAAATCAACAAACGAGCGAAATCCGCTGCATCCATTACACCGTAAACGAAAAGATTAAGTAATTTTCTTTTCATTATTATATTTATTATTGTAATTTTGTATATCTTTTACTGGAACGTTATTTTATTGCGTTGTAACGAAATACAAATTGAGTAACTGTAACACGAACTTTGTTTTCATTACTACTATCGACAAAGAACATGATTCACACACTAAACATCAAATTAAATTAGGACTTGAACAGCTGAATCTTCTTTTTTCTTGAGTAATTTCCGTTCTTGTTATCTTGTCTTTTCTGAGAAAATTGCATTTTTAAATAATAATAATAATAATAGTGCAATGTTCTGATGTTTTGCGTCGTTGCATTTCGTACAACCCACTCAGATTTCTCTGCAGCCGAAATTAATTCAATTGGTTAATAACAATCAAGTGTGAATACATCCAATCATTAATAAATGAAAGTTCATTGAATCTTTTGTTTGTCCTGTATACAAGAGACAAGATAAAAAAAAATGGAAACTAGCGTAGATAAATATTTGCACTATTGTTACAGCAGTTGGTCTAGTTTACCAAAAAGCATTTTTTTTTTATAGAAAATGTGTGTTTCCCCCAATCCGTTCTTCCGTCCGAAGACATTAAAATGCTCGAGGAGTACTTCCAAGGCGACCTCTACGGAAATGTTTCCATCACAAGGACTCTCGACGAGTGGAGCATTTCGAACGATTCAGAACCGGAGGAATTCATTACACCCCCAACACCTCCAGTACGTATCGATTCCCTCCCCGAAGAAGAACAATCCCCCCGAGAAAAATCCAGAAGTCAGTGGTTCACTAGTTCAGATTCTGTCAAAGAAAATAAAGAAGAACCGAAAAAATTCGGGTGGTTGAAACAGATCAAGGGGGCACTTGAAAAAGCCCCCGATGTGGTCAAAGGTGTGAGGAACAAAGACGCAGTGGTCCAAAGACCCGAATTGGAAATGAAGAGTTTCGTGCACAAGAAAGGAATGTTGTATAAAGTGCAAAGTGGGCCAGTGGAGGACATCTTCGGGGAGTACAGCGGAAGGTGGTGCATTTTACAGAATTCGAATTTTATTTGCTACTCGGATAGCACTTGTGATACTGTCAAGGAGCATTTTCCGGCCGAGAGCATTTTAAGTGTGCAAATTTTGCAAGATCCTAAATTTAAATACAAGTAAGTGAAAAAAAAATAAATAAATATAATAAAGCGCAGTCCTTGAGTTTGTTTGTGTCGCGGGGTAAATATCAAAGGCAATGACATGTGCAATGCACCGTCATCTTTTGTTTTCGCCTACTTATCTAGTTTAAAATGTTTTAAAATGCAGGCCAAGATTTATTAAAGTTTATGATTACTCTGCCTGCATCGACACTCACATCCTAATTATCGTAAAAGTTGTATTTTGGAGGTTGTTCAGTTACTGTTTAACACACGCATAAAAATTCAAATTTGTTTCAATTTTATCTTTGAAGAAAATAAAGAGATAAAGCGATTATTTATGGCATTGTAGGTTTTGCGTTTTAAAATTGCGATTAGTGATTGCTTCATTTTTTCGCGTCCTAATTGTTGTGTAACAAGATGTCATTAGCTGATGTTTGCTATCGCATGCTTAAGCTTATTATTTCGAATGAATAACTCGTTAATTTTTAATTGTTAATAAGCAAACTTTCCTCCTCTCACATAGGAAAAATTGAGAAACAGGAAGTGAATTATAACTCAAAAACATGTTCCAAAACAGTTGTTTCGATAACAAGCCACCAAAATTGAATTTTTTATCATGATCATGGATTTAGGAGTCTATTCTCGAAGTCGATAGACGATTTTTTTATTTTTCTAAAATCGTCATACTTAAAATTATGGAAAAATTTTAAAACTATGCAATCGACTTTACACAGCATGCATACTTTACTGTCTATCTTGTCAATGACATACAATGTGTCCACGGATAGGTGAAACTATACTCTTATAAAAAATAAAAAATTCTCGATTTCAATTTTTTTTATGGTTAAGGCCTGCTTAGTTATAGTATGCTCTGGAAATTTTTAAAAATCCTATTCTTTTGTAAAGTGCCTTTTGTGTGGCAAATGCTACAAGAAGATATTAAGAAAAGTTGTTTAGAATCAACATCTAGGCCCGTATTTTTAATTTTTTTATGTTTATTATTAATTTACAAAAAAAGAATTTTATTTTTAACAGTTCTTTTATTACTAATAAAAAATGACTTAAATTATTAGTACTAAATAATTTTTTGACGTTTCTGGAAAAAAGTGAAAATTAAACAAATGCAATGTACTTGAACCAACTTCCAAAACCGTAATTACAAAATATAAAGAGCAATTATCTCGTCACTAAAATTGTTTAAAAAAATTGTTACATTGCAAAGAAAACATGTATAAAAAATTATATTAATGTAAATGCTCTCTTTTGTTTATAACGAGGTGACTCGTGTATTTAAGAGTTGTTTGAAAATTTAAGTATGTTATGTCAAATACAGGGTGTTGAAAATTGACCTGGTAGTAAAAGAGTACAGAAATAGTGTAACCAAAATAAAAATTCACAGAACTTTATTTAACTCCCAAGGTACAAGGTTTGAGGGTCGCTGGAATTATTTCTTTGTTAAGATAAAATTACATTGTTGCAATTGTCTCCACGACAGTGAAAGAGAAAAGTTACTTCAGAGATGACACTGTCATCATTTGAAAGTCTAGCAGAAATAGTAAAAAAATATTTTAATAAATAATATGCTATCTCGTTATAATCGTTATAATAAACACTTTTTAACCATTATTAAAAAGAAAAAAAGTTTGGATAGTTTGTTTTTGAAATTTATTTTCGTTTGAAATGTGGAACAACCTTATTTTTCCTAAATCTCGTTGAAATTCGCATAATTTTTCTGTTCTCTAACAGTTTGTGTGATGGTTTTGCAAATATTTCTGCGGTAAAACCTTGTTAAGAATCAAATAATGCTCTATCCAGCATCCAGGAAATCGCATTGTTCCACATCCCAGCGCATTATCTCCTCGGTTCACTGCATCGCAATAAAATCACAATCAAACGCTTTCAGATACGACAACGACGACCTTCACTGTTTCGAACTCAACACGACTGGAAAAAGTCGCGGAGGTCACATCTACGGAACACGCGACATTTCCGAGCGACGCGTATGGATGCAATGCATCGCCGAAAGTCTAACGAAGAAATTTCCCGTGAAAATCACCACGGATTACACACGAATGGGATGGGCGTATCTCCGGGAAGGCGTCGGTGGTCGATGGGTGGGCGCCTGGCTCATGCTATCCCACAGGACTCTGTACTACGCCGTCGATAATCAACCCACCAAGGTGATGGACTTGAGAAAAGTGCGATGTACGGTGTTGCAAGTGTACCAAGAGAGCGATAACAATCCGCGGACTAACGATAAAGGGCCTAATATCGTGGTGGATACACCCGGGGTTACTTTGTATTTGCGCATGTGGACGTCCAGGGAAACAAAGGTAAAGTGTGTGTACAACCGGTGGTAAATTAATAATTTTTTGAACTCGTTTCTAGCTTGCGCAAGGTGGAAGGTACAATTTTTGCTTTTTTTTTTTTGATGTTGTATTGGATGTGTTGTAACCGGTTTTGGTTTCAGGTTTGGTGTCATATTGTTAAGTTGGCAGCACACAACAATGGGGCACACTTGGACCAACAGCAGTTGACGAAAAATGATATTCCAGTTTTAGTGGAAAAATGCATCAACTTTATTTACACTCACGGTGGGTTGAACTTTACTTATCAGAATTGATTCATTTCATTAACTAAAGTCGTTTTTTAATGTAAATGTCAGTTTTAACGTTGGTACCACTAGTAAATTTATTTATAGTGATTTTAATTAATAAAGGAAGTTGGCAGTTCCGGTTTTTGATTTAATTTGAAAATGTCATTAAAAGTCAATAAAAAAATCACCCAAGAAAATTCAGACACGAAAACACAAAAACGGCGTCACAGTCGGTATTGCTACCAGTTTTTGGAAGCTTAAAGGCGAAAATAAGTGTGCAAGCAGAAGTCAGAAAAAGTAAACCGTTAAAATTTAGACGCAATTTGTAACGCAGGTTTGCTAAACATTCTCTAATTTTTAGCAAGAAATTCATGAGATACAAAATAAATATGAATGAGAAAAACCGCAATTAAATTAGTGTGTCTGGTTGTACCGTTTTTGAGGAACAAGTTGAAAAAGTAACATTTTGAAACAAAAGCTGAAGAAGAATTTAAAAAATGCACTTTGAATTCTCATTTCAATAAATTATACAAAATTTATTGTCAATCTTTATACCTACTTGTATCGTATCTTTTGCAAAATAACTTTTTTTATATAGACACTCTTTTTCAGTAAAGTTTTTGTAGCAAAAAGCTCATTTTCGCCCACAACATTGTACTTATTAGCACCGAATTCGGTCTTTACATAGTAGGTAGTAGTGGTGTTTGTCCTCAGGTATTCAATAATCACGCTTTCAAAGAGCAAACAGGCACAAAGTTCATAACAAAATGCAATAAACAAAATTTGTGGCTATGAATAAGATACTTCTACCATTTTTTTTTCACCAAGATTTTGACTTCCGTTATAAAAAAACACTATAGTTGTGATATTAATATAGAATTGGCATTTTGATTTCAAATTACAGGAAGCATGACTGAGGGGATTTACAGACGTCCGGGGACTAATACAGCAGTTGCCGAAATCCTGGCACAATTCCGTAAAGACGCTTGGGCTGTGCAATTAACAATTGATAAATATACCGAACACGACGTTGCGACGGCTTTGAAGAGATTCATCAGGGATATACCTGAACCAGTCCTCACCAATAACCAACGGCAATATTTACATCAAGTCTCTTGTACTGCCTTTACTGTTTAATTGTTTTTTTTTTTCTAATTTATTGATTTTTTGGATAGTGGTGAAAAATAAAGACGAGAAGATACGAATGTACAAAGCGGCCTTAGACCAACTCCCACCAATTTCATACAAAACGGCTAAAAAACTCCTGGGACACCTTCACTTCGTTGCTTCACAAAGCAAGAAAAATCTGATGAATGTGGATAATTTGGCTGCTGTTTGGGGTCCGAGTTTGATGCACCAAGAAGTAAGACGCTTCGTAATAAATCAAAATTTCTTATGTTTTTTTAAGGAAAAGGACAACAACTCTGTCGGAAACACCAAACATGTTCAAAATACTGTGGTTGTGCGACAATTACTGGAATTATATCGAGATATTTTTCCAGAAGATCCGGCCGAAATTGAAAAAGAAAAAGTCATGTTGCAGGTATTGGAAAAACACACTAAGGCCCTACAAGGCGCTTCTAATAATGCGAAAAAGGCGGGCGATTTTCGAGTGTGGATTTATTTGCATAATAAGGAAGGACAACCAATGAATGTTGCAGTAAGTAGAAGAAAAAAGAATGCGTTCGTTTTGCAAATTTTCATTTTAGATTGGCCCAAATAAAACTGCGTATGAAGTTTGTGTGGAACTGAGTCCGAAAATCAATATGCCGGTCCACGAGTTGGTTTTGGAGGAAGTAGTTTTGAATGACAGGTTACAACGACCTGTGCATTTTTCAGAGAAGGTTAATTTTTCAAAAAAAAAAAGGGTTGGTTTAAATAAAATTTCTTCAGGTGCTGGATATAGTCCTTCGATGGAGTTACTGGGAGGAATCAGACCGAAAAGATAACCATTTAGTTCTTCTTCCTATAGCGAAATATTCTGACTTTATTCACGACAAATCAACACCAATTTCTGCAGAGCTCAAATTTTCTGATAATAGATCGAGAAATTTCAAATTGTACACTTTTGAATTCTCCCAAACTAAACTTAATTGTTTTAAGGATAAAACGGTGAGTTTTTATCTTTTTATGGATCAAGTAATTTTGGTTTGTTGTTTCAGTGTGAAGAAAAACTCTTCAGTTACAATATTGAAGACATCATGTGGTATTTAGGTCACGAGTCCAAAAAAAGTCCACAGTCGAGATGGACGATCACATTTATCGAAACGAAAATGCATCCACAACGTACCAAAAACTGTCCCTATTTTGGTAATGTGTTGGTCTGGGGTGACCCACAAACCAGAGCCAAGTGGTTAGGTGCGATGTTAAAGGCAAGATATAGGGAGAGTTTAATCCAGCCAGCTATGCATATCAATTTAATGGTCAACTGAGTTACCAAATTAGTGTTTTAGCCAAATTTACTTATTTTTTACTTAAAACGCACCTTTTTACGTACTAGAAATTAAGGTAATGCTGATTTCTGTGTGTATTTTTTACACAGATGTAAAACTGCTTGTTTAAGTAACGGTATTTGGCAAAAAATTCATCATTGGTTGGTAGTAACTCAGGGTTGGGTGCTTCGGTTTTATTTAGATTTTAAAATGTTTACTGCGTAATCCGGTTTTATTTATTTTTTATTATTTAAACATATTTATGCATTAAGCGATAATAATATTGCGTTCGAGGCGAAGCCAAGATACAGCATGAACAAAAAGCACTCTTTATTTGACCGAGTGGATTTTTAAACCACGAGTG
This sequence comes from Tribolium madens, assembly GCF_015345945.1. Classification (NCBI taxonomy): domain Eukaryota; kingdom Metazoa; phylum Arthropoda; class Insecta; order Coleoptera; family Tenebrionidae; genus Tribolium; species Tribolium madens. The sequence goes on from NW_025401069.1 coordinate 1,768,936, forward strand.
TAACGATTGGTTTATCATCCACGAGGTGGAATAATGCGTCCGATTTACACTCAAACGAGTTGAATACAACATTTTATTCTTCGAATTAGACTCAATAAGGCTTAAACTTGCTTTAAATCTGTTAAAAATAATCTGACGTTTCGTATTGAGAAATGCCAAACAGTTGTCAAAACTTCCTTACACGGGAGAAAAACCGGAAATTTTGACAGTGTCGAAGAATAAAAACAGTTATTGCAACTTCTATTCATTCACAGCCAAAACTGAAGAAAATAATGAATGAAAAAACTGAAGAAAATAATGAATGAAAAAACTGAAGAATTAATAAAAAAGATAACTTCTGAAAAGGTGTCAGTTTGTACCTATTGCTATTCTTTATTTTAACGTACAGTTACGGAATTAAAATTTCGGGCAGTATTTTTCTGTTACTTCAAAAAGTTCACTGTAAACCACCTTTTACTGTCATCATGACTGACATTTGACAATTAAACTTTTCTGTCAGTGACGTTATTTTTTAAACCAAAATGACATAAACATGACAAGAGTACAACAAGAGGTTATTAATGTAAAGGTTGTTTTAGAGTTTACATTGTGAAAATTACAATACTGCCCGAAATTTTAATTCCGCAACTACATTTTAATTGTAAATTTTCGAAAAGTAGTTAATATCCACTTCAATTGTTGAGTAGTTTAATTGATGTGATAAAGTATTATTATAAGATATTTTTTTTTAGTTTTTTGTTTTTGCCTTCTATAAAATGAAATTCATTTTATGTTGAAAAAAAATTTTTCATATTATTACTATTAAAAAAAAATAAAACTTCTAAAAATTCTATTTTCAAAAAGCGATCACATTTTTATAGTATTACTATTTTCACAAAAAAAACCGCTTGGTTCCATACAGAAGAGGTCTATATTCTGTCCTTGTTTATCTAATAAAATGTGATATACAATCATCCTTGTCTAGCTGCGGACTGTTAAAAATTTGTAAGAATTGAGTCGTCATAATCAAATTTACAACTTTAGTGGTGAAATTGTTTTCATTGTATTAATGGGTGAAAAATTTATATAAAAAACTCTTTGTTTAACTTTAAATATGGCGGTTGTGACTTGACGACCAGATTTACACACTTTTTTAAGTTTAAATTTAAATCGCAGAAAAAAAATCGTTATTTTTTAAAATAATTTGAAAGTTTTAATCAAGCCAAAACTAATGTTGTTTAATATCGTACGATATTGGATTATTAAAAATCATCCAACCTTGTTTTAACTACACGGCTGTGAAGTTTTACGTTTTAAAACGAAAAATCTATTCTTTGTAATTTTATTGGTTGTTTACGACTTTACCAAATTTATAATCTGTGATTATGTTGAAATGCAATTACAGAAACCAGTGTTGCGTAAAATTGTCGTCATTTTAATTCCTTGTAAATGATTTAATGAGGAGAAATAATGTTAAAAGTCTTCCAAAAAACTCAAACAAAACTAGTTTCACATTCTTATGAACACGTGACTTTAACACTTGACTGCTTATAAGAATATGAAACGGCTTTTATGTTTCCTTATCTGCTATACATTATATATAATCGCTTTGATTTTTTATTTAGTTAATTTTTCTGACGTAAGATGTATGAATGGTGCACAAAGCCAAACATAATTTAACTTGAGTCGTTTCGCAATAATTGTGTACAAACTTTTTAGCCATTCCTGTTCGTAGTCTTGCCTTGTGACAAGTCTGCCGACTTTAATGCCATTTTAAAGCACCCACAATTGTGATCATGTAGAATATACACTTCTGTGAAAAATCTATATAACTTTATTTAAATTTTTTACAAATACGCAACTCTTTTATTTATAACAAGTCCTACCAACAACGAATCGAACAAATATAGAAATCTTTGGGACAACACACAGGTACTAAATTATCTCGGGTTCTGTAGAACAGTCGGTTGGTCGTTTTCCGTCCTCACTTTGGAATAAGTGTAGACGTATCTACTGGCCCAGTGCAGATAAACATACCACACTTCCATCACCCCGACGATGAGATTCGCAGCGCACGAGAAAATGATAAGAATGGTGAGAATGTTGTCAACTTCGAGACAACTCAAGTCGACATAATGGTAACTTTGGGCGGGGAGAGTGTCGTTTTTGAAGCACATACAGGTGGTGTCGAGTTGGCCGGGGGGAGTACAGGTCATGCTATACAGCGCCACCAAGTGGATAACGGCGAAAGCAGAAGCCGTAAATGCGGAAATTGCCCCAATAGTGCTCAAAGTCACACTCAATACCTATAATTACTCCAGAGTCGAATATATATATATATATATATTTTTTTTTCAAAATTTACCTTGACGGCGTAGACGAAGTAATTTTTTTTCATGCCTGGGTGCTCCTTACGAAAGCAGCAAACCAGTACCATGCCGACTATGCCCGAAAGTAGTACCTACAGTGTTTTTATAATAATGGAAATTTTGTTTGAAAGTTGAATTACTTACTGGTATTCCGCTCCAGTGAGGATTGTCTCGTTGTCGTATGTTTGGGGTCCATATTAGTAGCCAAAGGGACAAAAAACATATTGATAAGCCTAAGAGTAATATTAAGCCTAGCAGAGCTTTGGCTAATTTGTGATATCGGAATATTGCAGGTAAGTATTTTCTTGGTACTGGAATAAAAATGCAAGAGAATATGATAAATGGAACAGAAATGAATTATGTAATTTTCCATAATTAATATACGGTAAATAATATTTTTCCAGTGATTTTTGTTGAGTATTGTTAAAGAAAACGCATTTCTCTTTATGAACTATTGTTCACTTGTGTGAATTGTCTTTTATCAGTAGCATCTTTACTAAATTTTATACAGCATGTTAAGTAAATTTATTGCGAAGTTAAATTTATGCAAACGATTGCTGGAAAATACCCGCATTATGGTAACCGTCAGAAAACATGTGGTGATTTTGCTCCTTTTTCTTTATTTTAGTATGCAATCGATAATCGAAATACTTGTGTTTTAATATTATTCGAAAACAACAGTAAATTACACTTGAAAAAAACAAGAAAATAAATCGAAATTATTTGTTCATGTAATAATAATTATAATAATAAAAACAAAGATTTTAAAACACAGGATTCCTGTTGGTATATACAGGATGTTTCACTCAAGAAAAATTTCAGGTAAGATTATCACATGAAGAGGTCATAGTCTAACTAAAAAAATTGTCATTGTAGGTCGCCATTCTTTTTTTTATTAAATTTGAAAACTAAAAGGAATTTCGAAAAATTTTATTCTTGAAAAACGATCACATTTTTATTGTACTTTGCACTGCACTCATTTTTTTTGTAAAGTGATTCTGATTAGTATATGCAAAAAACGCTTGGTTTCATACTTTTTATTCACCTGGTATGTGTGTTCTAAATAAATAATTATTCAAACTTCAAACAACAGTTTCACTTGAAAAAAGCACAAGCAAATTTGATATTTTTTTATTAGACTAAAAAAACAATTTCAGAAAAAATTGCAATTTGGTAGATTCTATAAGTCATTAACATATTAGTGAATTTACTCGTATTTCTGTTATAGTCAATCAATATTATCATTTTATTAATCCATGTGAAAATTATAATACAACTCTTGACTTCTAAATAATATTCGAAAAACAACAGTTACACTTGAGAAAAAATAAAATACTAAATATTTACTGGGATTTCTGGTTAAAAAATCATTGTATTTCTGTTATAAACATATAAACATGTTATACAGTGAGCGGCAAAATTATGAAATAATCTTATTGATTAAAACCGAAAATATTTTGTTTTGACAAAAATGCTCGCGAACAGGTCAATTTTCTTTTAAAAAAATACAAACTTGTCATCTTGATATATGTTTGGTTTTTTGTTGATATATTTCATTTTCACTTTTTGGACGCTTTTTTTTTTCGAAAACTTTATGTAGGTAATATTTAATATTTTGGTGTTGTCATTTCGACAATTAAAAGGTAAGTATATCGAACTGTCTAAAAAATTAGGGGTTTCCTAGAAATATCGATGATTTCATTACTCAAAAACCAAAAGGTGTAAAATTCTAAATCAAGTTGAAAATTCTGTATTTTTTAATAAGAAAATTGACCTCTTCGATCTTTTTTGCCAAAACAAAATATTCTCAGTTTTCATAAAGATTATTCCATAATTTTGCTGCTTACTTCTCTTTTTGTAAAAGTTGCTTTACTTTTGTTGCACATAATTTAGTTCCATTTCAACAAGTAAAACATTTGAAAACTTAAATGCTGATCAAAATGTTTTTTATATTTTATATAATCAAAGAAAAATTACTTTTGTCCGATAATAATATATATGATAATTTTTTTTTTAATTTTTTCACATGAAAAATTTATTCAAATAGTTTATCATAAAAACAGAGCATCACGGAGTCGACAAACAAGTTTGGTTCCTTTTTATTTAAAAAAAAACACAATTTTTTACTTTTTTTAAACCGTCAACCAAATTAAGGTATGTAATGTGTTCTCAGAATCCATAATAAATCGAATAGTATTATGCAACCTTACAGTAAAATAAAATAAGGGAACTTTTCGAAATCAAAAAGAGATTAATAAAACATAATCTAGTAATTTACTTAATTTTTATTACTCCACCAGAACGATTAAACTGTACTGATTTGAATCAGAAGTAGGCTAAGTTTACTCATTAGGTACCCACTTATCTCAGAACAAAATAGAGAAGTATGTCTTATTATTTTTGATCAAATAAAATGTAGATCAAACTTTCAATTACGCTTTGGTGAATTTCATTACGGAAATGAGAAACAAAAATCCGAAACGGCCGGATGTATCAATAGAAATAGCATGCCGGAAAATGTAAAAAACTAACTATTTTTGAATACAGGATGCACGTAGCTCCCGTGTCATTTCCTACAAGATTTAAACTGTCTCAATGACAAAATGTTTTCACGTAAGCCATCACTCTTTGAATAACAAACATTTTGTGTAAACTCGAAGCTAATAAAGTCAAAATAGACAAACATTGTATCTTTATAGACTAGAGATTTTTTACCTCGTCCATTTTTATTCATCGCAATCATCCGACTATGCCTCAGACTGTTCCTATTGGGCGTATGTTTACTTGCGATATTCTGTGCGGCAATATTTTGGGGCACTGTAGTCATCAAACAATGTGCTTGCGTCGGACTACTATCAAACTGTGTCTCCTTTACAAGGCTTTCCGTATTGTTTCCGTTTTCCAGACAATTGTCGTAAAAACTAACTGGTCTACTTCCGTTTTTTGCATCCGCGGGTACTCTCCGAGCCATCTTTGACCACTACAAACATCGAATATTTCTGCAAAATGAAACAGTTTATTTTACACCGACTACAACAATAAACTGCCGCAGCTTAGTTTATGGTGCAGAAAATGTGATTTCTGTATGAACAGAGCTTTTATGTGGTTGATAATTACTCGACGATGGTCATAAAAGCGTACTTCCTGTAAGGGAAGGGCTCTAAGTCTGAAAAATATAACGCGGAATGATTAACTTTCCATTATTAAACAATTGATGAAGTGCTATTGAATATTGCACAGACGTAGGCAATGAAGTAGGTGGTGCTTATTAAAAATTTATGTCTGCATTTTAGCTTTCTCTTAAAACCATAATTTAATACAAGTAAAAAAATCAGATATTTTTTTATTTTATTCATCACCGCGTTACCCATTTTAGTGCCCTAAAAACTTATCAGTGAAAAACGTCACAATCGTCTGATTATTTGACTACTAAACAACTACCATATACACAGTAATTATTACACCACATTATTATTATTTATTACAAAGATTACAATGCGAATTGCGTAACAAATATTTATTTGTCTTAGATTTTTTTTTCCGAGTGATTGTTTCGTTTGTGGAATTTGCGTGCGTCACGTAGAAAAATAGTGGTCTCACCTAACGTCACAAAACTTCTTTAAAAAAGACAAAAACCACTTTTCCAGCGCGAAATCGGCGATTATTCATCATTTCACAGTTCTTCGGTGTGTTCAGTGGCGCACATCCGCTTCGAATCGCTTGAAAAACCCCGACTAAAAAGCAATTCCGTTGTCATTCAAACGCAAGCACAAGACAACTACTGCATTGAAAAATTTACATTTCTATGGCATGGCCATGTGCTCGCTCGTTCACCTCCACCTTGCCCACCTTTTTTAAATTACTGAAGTGGGATTTACCAGTGGCGCTCAAACAGTGGGGAAATACTCGAGAGATTATCGCGGTAAACCACCCTGTGGAACAGTCTGCATGTTTGGCAAAAAAGAAAGTGAAAATTGTGCGTTTCGAGGTTAATGAGAATCGAATTGGTTTCCACTTACCGTAATAGAATTGGTAGAAATAATCCTGGTGTAAAATATAAATGGGTTGTATAATTGGTTGTTTTCGTGGAAGTGTAATTCCGTCGTAATAGACTGAATCATAAATTTTGAACGCGTATTTGTTGGTAAAACATTCCATTTTGCTTCGAGACTAACCGCTGTACAATTTCAGACTGAAACTATTGTAAAACATGATAGGTCTTTAGGTATTTTTAGAAGGAAGTGTTTGGGTTTAGTTCAAATAAACGAAAAGTGGGCAACCAGGGGACTCATTTATAAATAACGAAGTTTTTATTGATTGTGTCTCGTACAGCACTTTTGTTGATAAAATGAAAGAATATCAAAATTCCTAAACTCTAAAAATTATACTGCAATCAGTTTTGTTAAAGCAAACATAAAAAATATATAAATTGTATTTCGTGTGCCTTATTAACCAGTAGCTATCCGAATAAATAAAATCCGTTTCAACTTTAACATCAACATTAAAATTTAAAATTTTAACTTCAGTCAAACAGCAACTATTTGTTCAATAGACTTCCTAACTCTGAAAAAAAAATCACTTTTCAACTACAAATCAGTACTGTCAGGCTCCTTCTTAACACTGACCGGCGGCGGGGGTGGCGGCTGCGTCGGTTTATTCAAACTCCGCGGCGACGGCGGCGTCTGCGCCAAACTCTCACTCAGTTCGATCAAATTCCCGTCCGATCTGGTCCGCACATGACTAGTTTTCTGATTACCGTTCAGTTTTTCCCCCAAATCGCCTAAATCCTCGTTCGACTTGCTCGCGTCCGATTTCTCCTGCCCTTTTATTGCTTTGGGTGGCAGCCCTGTTTTGCTGTTCGAATTAATATCGTCGAATTTGAGCGGCTGATGGCCCAGAAAACGCTCTTTTTCGGCGATCTTGTTGTCGTGGCCCGGCTGGAATTTCTCGTTACGGTTCTGGACGTTCACGTAGCTGGGCTGTTGCTTGTTTGCTAAGCTGTAGACCGAGCATTGGGTGCGGTGCAGGGTCGGGTCCAGGTCCATGCTGGGCCTCTTTGTGAGCGACGCGGGCCGTGCGGGCACCTGGAACATATTATTCACATCACAACTCAAATAGGTTAATTTTATTTATTTCATTACTTCTTAAACTTACTGAAAATACTAATCAAAATAAAATACAATATTTATTATTGACATTATACAGGATGCGCCAGAACTCGCGCCCCAGAGAAAATTTTCAATTAAGGTAAGATACCAGGAAATGAAAAAAATGTTTAAAAAATTCTATCTGTCAAAAAATTTTGACATTTGATATTTTTATATCTATTTAAGGATACTGATGATCTTGTATATGTTTTTTTACAATTATTTAGTAAAGGGACAAAAATTTTGCCAATAAAAGCCACAAATAACATTGAACAGAGTTACAATTTAGGATACAGCTTCCTTGTTTCCTCTTCTAGTAGTCTGTAGCAAAAAAACTTGGAAAATTATTTTTGCAATAGAAATAAATAGAGTCAAAGTGTAAATTTTAAGCCCTCTTAACTTCGAAATTTTTATAGATAATTTTTTTTAACATTTTTTCCATGTTCCTGGTATCTTACCTTATATGGCATTTTTCTCTGGGGCGCGAGTTCTGGCGCACCTGTATTAAAATAATAGTGCTAGTTTTTGAGGCAGAAACTCACTTCATTTAAGAGATTTGCAGAAACAAGTCAGAAAATCGTCGTTTTAGGTTTGAATTACGCTATTTGTGCAATACCTTCTTTCTGAACCAGAAATTTACTTTATTTTACCAAAACAGGCCATAAAATTAAAGTTTAATGAGCGGCTAATTAAGCAAATCGTTTAATGAGCGGCTAATTAAGCAAATCCTTTAGTTCGTAAAAAGGGCTAAGTGCTAAGTACGAATATTAAAATAAGATTTGCAGGGTAAAAAATAATAATGCTAAGTCAAACCCATGCGCAAGAATATTATAGATTATTTATATTAATTATTGTATCTATTATAGAATATGTATTATTTTACTGAACAAAAATATTTGATGTTTAAGTACAGTACCATGCATTTAATTTGCCTACATTTCTTTTCGATTTGTTTTGTAACCACTTTCTGTAGAAATAAAAAAGCTTAATTATTTTCATCTAGCGTTTAGTATTTTTACTTAGGAAATGTACTTAGCATTTAGTTTAATAACTGAGCGTCTAATTTTTTCCCGTAAAAAAAGCATTTCATGAATTGTTACAAAACGAATTATAATTACAATGATTGGAAAAACATTAATTTGTTTTTGAAATAACTTCAGATGAAAAGTATTTTACAAAAACGACCAAACAAGTTTCGTACAAACATTTTCCATGTATAAATTCACTTAATATTGTATAAATAATATAAAATAAATGTAATATAATAAACCATTATTTATAAGGGCCAGTTTCATAACAACCGAATTTAAAAAGAAATTTAGAGTTAATGTTGGTTTATATGAAGTTTTTGTCAACAAATCCGTAGTAATCAGCATATTCTAAAAAACATTTAATTTAGTGCTTCTTTAAATTCGATTATCAAAGTGGCTCTAAGTAAAATGTCATCTGGTACGAAAAATTGACTGCTGTGTTTATTCCAAGAAAAAACGGAGAAAGGCAATTATTATTACATTTTTCGTTTTTGCCTTTTTAACCCTTTACTTCTCATTAATTGTTTAAGATATCAAAAAATAGGTTTTCAATTATGCTGTTTAAAAATCTTTGTATGGCGCTGTAAAAAACATTAAAGCAATAATACAGGGCGATTCAGATAAGATAATGAGTTTGACGATCTGGCGATGCAACCCAAAAAACAAATTTCATTTACGCCTTTGATCCAATTTAAATTAGGATTTGCAAGTTGAATCCAAGTTATCATCTTATGTCACTCTGACATTAGTGCCATTCAGTTCTCGCGGAATGATAGAGAAATTAGAATAGTCTTTTCGATATAAACCCAACACAAAATGTATGAAAGAATAAAACATTAAAGGTAGGCAAACAGTTTATTTATAAATCATAAATTGCTTGTCAAAGCACTGTCAAAGCAACATAAGATAACTTTGATTGCAAATGCAAATCGTAATTAAAATTAGATCAAGACGTAAATGAAATTTGTTTTTTGGGTTGCATTGCCAGAACGTCGGGCTCATTATCTTATCTGAATCACCCTGTATTTCTTCAAAATTGAAAGTATGTAAATACAATTAAATTTTTTTTATCTTATAGTCTGTAGAAAGTGACATTCATTAAGCAATGAAAAACTTCCCCCGTACTCTTTAAATACAGGGTGTACGGAAAGTCGCGCACCTCCGTGACACTGTATCATCGGGCGGGGCCGTGACAAGATAAATGTTAAAAAAATTATAAGAATTTCGAAGTTGTGAGAGTTTAAATTTTGAATTTTGACTCTTATTTATTTCTGTTGGAATGATAATTTTCCAAGTTTTTTGCTACAGGCTATTAGAAGAGGAAACAAAGAAGTTGTATCCTAAATTGTAACTCTGTTTAATGTTATTTGTGGCTTTTATTGGTAAAATTTTTGTACCTTTACTAAATAATTATAAAAACACATACAAAATCAAAAAAAAAACATTAAAAAGGCAAAAAAAATATGTCAAATGCCAAATTTTTTGACTAATAAAATTTTTTAGTACTCTAGAGGACCACCCAATTACTCCCTTTCAAGGAGGTGCGCGACTTATCACGTGAACTTTTGGAAAACCAATCAATTTGAAGAAAAATTGCAAGGATCACCTTTTGAAAAAAAAACAATAATGTAATTAAATTATGCAAAATTATATAAACCTCTGGTTTGGCGGCGATGATTTCGGGCCGACGAAGCGTCACTTCGGCTATTTCCGGCTGCTTAAGATCAATCTTGATCGAGGAACTTCGTTTGACTCCGGTGTCGATCGAGCGCGGCGCTGCGATCGGTTTCTGACACACGCCGTCTTGTACCAGCGAATGCGTGATTGTTGTTTTAAAGTTTTTATTATCACATGCGTTTTGTGCTACGACTGGCTGTACAGGTTTGGCTTTAGACACTTGGACAGGAGTCGCCGGTTCGGTTATAACCTTATGAGCGACCGTTTTGCTACTATCTAAATTGACTAGAGGCGGTGGTTTGATCACTTCCGGTTTGTGCGTTTCCTCTTGAGATAAACTCATTTTTCTATCGTCGGTGTTTACGCCGATTGAAGTTTTCGGTTTCGGGTTCTCTCGTGGTTTTTGAGGACGGTTTAGGGTGGAGCTGCCCGAGGGATACGACGACGACATTGAATTTTTCTCGTTTTGGACGAGGTCTTGGTCGGTCCGGGCGAAGTTATTCGGAGGGCCAGGGGCTGGGGTCTTCTTTTTCCTCGAACTGGGTTTGGGGCTCTCGCTTACAGAGATATTTTCAGTGCTTGCGTTTAAGTCAATCGTCGATCGGGTGAATCCCCCTTCATCATCAAACCACGAAAAAGTCACAAATTTACTAACGTCTTCAGGAAACAAAGTATGGACTTCTTTAATAAAAAGCTCGACAAGCATGCTACTAGCTGCACAATTCCCCATATTCATTGCCTCTTCTTTATCCCACAGCAAATTCGGAGCGACCACAATTGCAATATTGGACGAACTCATTTTATTTTGGGGATGCCGAGACAACTCCGATAAAAATTGAATCAAAAAAGCTAAATTATCACGATTTTCGCGAGGTAAACTCGCGATTAGACCTTTGACTATATCCAGTCTTTCGCTTTCGGGTTTTTGCATCGACTGCAACCACTCATTGTAAAGCTTTGACGTTAGAAGAGGATCGGGTAATTCCCGGAGGTACATTTTAAGAGCGCTGGCCAAGACATGCATGTCTTGATACTCCGGGATGAGTTTCGGGGAAAAACAGCCTGAATCTATCGACGATTTTAAACGTTTGACGCGAGACATACTGCCGGCGATACGGAAAAGACCCTCTTCGTGAAGACCGTGTTTTTGGAGAAGGGTGATACAAATTTCTAAAGGAAGAGCTATTTTTTTATTAGTGACTCGAAGGTGGTCTTGAAGCGGAATGCCGTAGACACGTTTCACGGAACTGTCACCTAAAAATAAGGAAACATTAGGAAATTACGCAAATGAAAACGATGATTTATGGTCTTGTCCAAACACAAAACTGCAATATCAGTTTTCCGGAATTTGTAAAAATAAACAAACGGATAACGATATAAATACATGAGTAATTTGACCAATAAACAGTTACACGATTTTCTTAATTTAACATTTCTTACGTTACACACATACGAGATGCAGCAGAAATATTTTCCATTATAATAACGATCATGCTTAAATAGTTCGCTAAGTAGTTACGGTATAATTACAATTTTAGTATTTCCATACAGTTCCAATGATTAAATCAATGAGTCCGATAAAATTTCTAATTAAAGTGGTCTATGACTTTGAAATTAAGTTAGCAACAATGAGTAAAAAAACAAGGCAGAAAAACGTAAAATGAGATGTATTTCGGTTCGTTCGATTTAGTCAGTTTTTCACCTCTTTTGTAACATTTGTAGCTGAAATTTTAAAAAAATGGAAAAAGTGAGTGATTTAAAATTGAATCAAATGGAGTTTCTTGTACTCCTGTGGACGTCCTAGGATCCACCTAAGAAACAGTTGTGACCGAATTGTAATCAAAATCTTTTTTTTTCGTATCTTTTCACAATAAAAATAATAACATGATCGCAAAATTTCGGAATATAGTTTTTTAAAGGCAAAATCGGGATGGAACAACATGCCAACATTAAAATGTATCAAAAAGCGAAAAAATGATAAAAAATTGAGTTTTCGATGAAACAAAATGCCCTTTTTGGCCCAAAACCATCTCACAAATTAAATGCCCTACGACTAAAAGTTTTAAATCTACCCGACAATTTTTGATAAATTTCGCGATTTTTTAATTTTGAAAATATGGAGACGAAAAAAATTAAAACCTACATCGGTTGAAAATTTTAATGTTAACATGGAACACAATAACAAGTTTGCCTATACATTCAATGTTTCCAACTTAATTTCAAATTTATAGGCTAATATAACTTAGATCAAAAATTTAATTCAAACAAAAACGTAAAAAAAATCCCAATATACAGGGTGCGCCAGAACTCGCGCCCCAGAGAAAAATGTAAGATAGCAGGAATACGGAAAAAATTAAAAAAAAAAAAATTTCTATAAAAATTTCGAAGTTATGAGAGTTTAAAATTTGCACCTTGACTTATTTCTGTTGGAAAAATAATTTTCCAAGTTTTTTTACTAGTCTATTAGAAGAGGAAACAAAGAAGCTGTATCCTAAATTGTAACTCTGTTCAATGTTATTTGTGGTTTTTATTGGCAAAATTTTTGTACCTTTACTCAATAATTGTAAAAAAAAAACATATACAAGATTATCAGTATCATTAAATAGACATAAAAAAAATGTCAAAATTATTTCACAGATTTTAAACATTTTTTTCATGTTCTTGGTAACTTATCCTACTTGAATTTTTTCTCTGGGGCGCGAGTTCTGGCTCACCTGTATACTATCTATCAGTTTAACAGTAATATTTAGGGAAAGAATTTTAAGTTAGAAGCTTTCTTCTATCAGTGCAAAATTTTTATTACATGCACACTTTTCAGTGAAATTAAAAAACAAACTAAGTGGTTTGAAAATTGGATGTTTGTGGGAGTAGTTTAAAATAAAATTATTGCAAATTTGTGATTTTTGTTTGACATAATTATGTACATACTAATATTCTAATTGATATTTTCTAGAAATTTTTTATTAGTGTATAATGGAAAAACCATGAAACAAAAGAGAGATTTTTATCAAATTTAGCTTGCGACATATCAAATTGTGTTGATGCTTCATGTCCCGTTATTACAATTTTTCTATATTTTTCAAATTTCATACATTTAAAACCAACTCACCTATTTGTTTTTCTAACTCAGGAATCACACTTTCAAGATGCTTTAAGGCACTATCGTGATACGCTCTTTGACATTTCAGTATTTGCAACATGTACCCGGCCAAGTCGTTTTCTTTCGCTAATAAACTAAACATTTCGTAAGCTAAGGCGTCTCTACTTTGTTCCACTTTGTAATCGGCTTCTTCCATATCATCCCTCAAAGCTTCTTTTTTCGTGGCCTGCAAAGTTGTCAATAAAAAATACCCAGTGACTTGAAAACGACGCAACTCACATGATACCTATTACTGGCAGAGTCTTTGTCTAAGATATATTTAGAAAGATTGCGTTTCTGTTTCAGAATATTATGAAAATCGGAATCTAGCAACAACTGTATAGGAGCACTGACTAAATCCTCAACTTGTTTCTCATGATCGGCGTATTCCCTCGCCAAATCCTGCTCCGCCATTGCACACTTTTTAAGCGTGGCACAAAATAAGACATTAGGAAGCTCTTGGAGGTCCCCTTGTTCATTTTTTCGAGTACTTTGCTCGAAAAACACAGATGCCAAGTGATGTTCAATACTCTTTTTCTAGAATCGTCAATAAATCAGTTGTTTTGATAGACAGACAGGTGACTTACAACTCGTTTGTCGATGTCATTATTTTGACCAGAATGGGGAATCCGTTTGATGATCGCAGATAGTGCCGTTCGTAAGTATTCGATTTTCTGATCAGCCACTTGAAGTTCTTCATTATTTAAAACTTCGCTTTTGTCGGCCCTGAAACATGAATCCGCGGTTAAATTGTTGCCTTAATTTGGACACAATGCGATAAGAGATCATTATATTGTTGAATAAATTGTTCTAGTTAAGAATTCAAAAAGATTCGAAGGTTGAGGTTTTCATAACCTCAAAATATATATTTTGTTTCAATTGTTTTGAAATAGATTACTTGATGCTGATAAACACAGGTGATAAACATTGCGATTTAGGGGATTTTTGGTTTGTCATTTTTTTTTGGAAAAATCTCACCTGAGGAAAGTCTGGTCGGCGAGTTGTTTGACTCGGAAAAATTGCTTCTTCATTATAAAACTTTAAATAAATTCGATATTTAAAATTGTAGCCGATAATGTACCACAAGGAATTATTATTAACTTTTACGTGATGAGATCATATTATGATAGAGAAGGCAAATATCACTTTCCATTTCACGTAAACAAAAGTGTATTTCAACGCCGACTTTTCACTCGATTACGCCGATAACCACACTTTTTGTCATTATTGCAGCAGTTCACAGACGTCACAAATTATTAACAAATGTTAAAATATCAATTAATCATCATTGGTTATGCGACATAAAAAAGACCAACACGACCACATCACTTTCTATTACTGGGGCACCGCCACTGGCCGATCGTATACCACGAAAAATGGTCGGCTCCACTCGACGTGCGCGCACAGATTATTATTTTAACAGAATTTCTTTTATTTTCCCCACAAAGCGATTCATAAAACGCGATTTTCACATTCGTGATTGTTGTCGATTGCGGGAGGAGATGTTATTAACATTTTTTTATGGCGGCTGATGAATAACAAAAGAGCGAAGCGGAACCAACGCGCCAATTTTTAAATTCAGACCGATGTGGCATTTACACAAAACTTCTCAGAATTTGATTGGGGCCTTTTATCTAAAGTTTCAATATTTTTTGTTTATTTTCGATAAATGATATATTTGTTAATTTGATAAGAAAGTTATGAGGTTTATGGGTGTCAACTGATACGTAGTATAATTATTATTGAAAACGAACACGAATATGTTATAGCAAATTAAAAGTAATAGTTTAACGAGCTGTTACGGATTTTCTAATATTAAAAAGAAATTATGAGTTATTAAAGGGTATTTTATTTCGATTGGTAATGAGGCAATTTTCATGAAATTTCACCAAAGTGTGATGGCTTCAAACAGTGACAGCTCGTAGGAAGGGTGGCAGAATCAGAGTTATCCAAATACAGAACGTTTTATTTATATACATATAGTTTTAATAATTATTTATTACTATTTTAGAGGCATTGATAAATACAGAATATTCAGAAATAAGTTACAGTCGCGATTGAAATGGTAAAAACCTACGCCACTGGAAAGTTAACAATTTTAAATCCTTTGCAAAGAATCCGTTTCTTGCATCTTTAACAGAAGTGATTTGAAGTTTAGAAATTCTAGTATAGCTGCAATGTTCTCTAAACCTAAAGGTTTCAAAACTTTTTTTGTGTTATTTAAAATTTTATTTGAAAACTTATTTTATTTTATTTCCATTTTAGGTGAGTCGACTAGGTCAGGTTAAGTTAATTATGTATTATTACTAATTTTCTTTAAGTTTGACGATTTAATTTATTAAAAAAAAAGGATTTTTTTTAAATCCCATTTTTTGTTAAAACACATTTTTCATTAGGCTTTCTGACAGTACATCATTTATGTATATGTCGGTATACTATATTTTTAAACACCTTTTTCTTCTATTTATTCTTTACTTAGCTTCTCGAAAGTTTTAAAACTATAGTACTTTAATTTGTCTGTTTTTTTTTTTCTGAGAACCTTCTGTATTTAGTGGTTTACAGGTTTGTTGCATTGTATTAAAGTGTCTATTTTCCGTTGAATTATACAGTATGTCCCTAGATTGAGTTTACAAGAGAAAAAGTTTATCTATAATTTTATGCCAAAACTGCAAGGGAAAACATTTTTTGCTTCATCTGAATCTAGCAAATCTGTAGTTAAAACTTTATTACTCTGACTCAAGTGGAAAGAAAAGTTCATTTTTGTCTTGATTTTCTACTTGGAATAATTTTTATCTGCTTTTTAAGTCCTATCACATTGGTGGTTTTATTTTTTTGACAACGGAAAATGAGATAAAAAATAAAGTCATTTTTAACAAGAACTATTATTATTCAATTAATGAATTAATTGACAAAGTGATATTAAATAAATAAAACCGCCAATGTGCTGGGACTAAAAAAGCAGAGAAAAATTATTCAAAGTCCAAAATCAAGAGAAAAATGAACTTTTCTTTTCACTGAATCAGAATAATGAAGTTTTAATTACAGATTTCCTCATTTCAGATGATGCAGATGATGTAAAATCAAAGATTTTTGTTTTCCTCTTGTAAACTCAATCCGGGGACATACTGTGCATAATACCTAAATTTCACAATTAATATTTTTTTTTACAAAGACAGCAGGACTGTATGACAATAAACAATGAAAAAATAGATTGTTCAAATCTGCTAGTGTTGTTTTTATCTTAATTTTTCAATAAAGCCAAAAATACTTATAAATTGAAGCAATTATATTCACACTATAAAATTATTTAAAAACAATAATGACAAATAAAATATAATAAATAATAATAGTCAAAGAAATATATTGCTATGAACAGTTTTGTTAAATAATTATAAAACAGATAATTACTAATAAGATGAATAAAATTCTAAGTCAATCTCATTCAACTTTTCGTCATTCATATTAGAAAAAAAAACACTTTGAGAAAAAATATGCTTCCGCTTCCATTGAACTTTTCATAATGTTTTTCTGTATAAAATAGTAAAGCTTTTTGGCTCTAAATTTGTCAATATCGTCCAGTTGTAACATAGATTCATTTATAAGAAAATCAAATGTTTTCAACTTATTTTTGTCAGAGTGTGGCGATAGAAATGGTAACGTGGTGTATGTTTATGACAATAATATAAACATTTTTTTTAATTAATAAAATATTATTATTGTATTTATTATTTAATTATTGTGCTTATTATAAACCACAAAGAATTAAATATTTATTTGCTAATCAGCTAAATATCTATCATTTGTGATACTTAAAGTGAAACATTTTAGCAAATAGTTAATTCTAATCATGTTGATGCATTTTATTTTTCAACTCTTCGTTTCACTCAGGTTCCAGACAGAAATTATTGAAGTATTTTTTATGGTGGCTAGAGGACCAGTTATACTACGATGTATTAACTAAAGTCTAAACAATATTACTTTATCAACATTTTTTATTTAACAATAGTAAACACAAATAACATGTACGCATTTTTCAAAAATGAAAACGTACATATTAGTACTTAGTAAATTGTTAGTCGTACTGTATTTGTTATAGTAAGAAATAAGCGACAGGAAATGGGAATCCCCCAAATATGGTAATGACATCGCTCATCAGTTCCATCTCATTGAATTATCTAGGAGTACCTACTTTCTATATACTTACTTATAAAATCGAACAACAAAAATATTTATTATTATAAAAATATAATTGTGATTTTTTTTTTTTAATTTTTCAGTAGCAACACAAATTAAAATTTTCTTTTAGAAATAAAAAAAATAAAATAACATTTAATTACTTTTTTGTTTAAACTGAAAACCCAAATAAACACCAAACCTGCAATTATAAACAATTCCGTTACCTGAATCGAACAATTTGGGCCCCATTACGCCAGTCAATCACCGAAATTTATTATCAGTATTATAACACTGAGGCTACGTCCGCAAGACGGCAGCACTGGAGCCGAGAGCACTATCCGCATTATAAAACCATTCGCAATCAGAATTTTCAAACCAGACACACAATCAGAACGAAAGTGAATGTTTTAAGTTGAATTTTCATTTCCAGTTTGAAAGAGAGAATGGCGTTCGACCGACGTTTGTTCAACGTGGTCCTTCTGGGCCTGGCTTTCATGCTGATTTTTACCGCCTTTCAGACCATGGGCAACATACAGGTAAGTCAATATGTTTATTTCTTCGTAAAAATAATAAACCTGTATTGTGCAAAAGCATCTGATTAGAAAGTTTGGCGCTTTGTGGTCTTGAACTTGCGCAAGTTTCAAGTTCGTCTCAATAATTGTTAACAGTAAACATGAAGGCCGAATTCCGGTTTGTTGATAAAGGAATTCATACAAACGCACACTCCTACTGCAGATTTATATTTAGTTATGTCCCACCCGGAGTTTCCGGTGTTCAAAATAAACGTGCCTCCGGCAATCTTGAATAAGAATAAATTACCAGTAATTGCTCGTAAACATTAGAAATTGTTCCAATAAATATTTTAAAAGTTGATTCTATTGGCGCGAATATCTTATCGATAATATTCCAGTGCTTATGGACTTTAATTAATCTGTAACAACGGCTGAGATGTTGTTTGCGTAATTCTACAGATAAAAGAGATGTTTATCGGCTATTTTTGCGAATATCAATTGGGTTTTCCGTAATTGTCGTGCAAGATAATGAAGATTTTTATTTTTACTACATTATTGCTTCTCAAATTTTACTTCAGTGAAGATTTTTCAAGAGTTGGATAAGAGTCCACTCAATGAAAAATTGTCTTATTATCATCTTTTCAAGTGAATTTTTTTAAGGCAATTAAAATTAATACCATCGCATCAGATTAGCCTGAGATTTCAAAATTAAGTTTGCGAAAATGCATAGAATGGGGACGATTTGCTATACAAAGTGCGCCAGAACTCGCCAAAATGGTACGATACCACTAGAAGCATGAAAAAAATATTTAAAATATCCTATTTATAAAAATTTTAATGTTATGAGAGTTTAAATTTTGTACTTTGATTCTATTTATTTTCTGTTGGAAAAATAATTTTCCATGTTTTTTTTGCTACAGGCTATTAGAAGAGGAATCAAGGAAGCTATATCTTAAATTGTTACTCATGTTTTTATGTTATTTGTGGCTTTTATTGTTAAAATTTTTGTATCTTTACTAAATAATTATAAAATGCATACAGGGTGCGCCAGAACTGGCGCCCCAGAGAAAAATGTCACTTAAGGTATCAAAGATATCAGGAATATTGAAAAAAAAATTTTTATCTATATTAATTTTGACACTATTTATTTCTGCTGGAAAAATGATTTTCTAAGTTTTTTTGCTACAGACTACTAGAAGAGGAAACAAGGAAGCTGTATCCTAAATTGTAACTCTGTTCAATGTTATTTGGGCTTTTATTGGCAAAATTTTTGTACCTTTACTAAATAATTGTAAAAAAACATATACAAGATCATCAGTATCATTAAATAGACATAAAAAAATGTCAAAAGTCAAAACATTTTTTCCATGTTCCTAATACCTTATCTTACTTAAAATTTTTCTCTGGGGCGCCAGTTCTGGCGGACCCTGTATACAAGATCATTAGTTTAATAAACATAAAAAATGTCAAATGTGAAATTTTTTTGACAGATACAATTTAAAAAAAAATCCATGTTCTTGGCGTCTTCTCTTACTTGAAATTTTTTTTTGGGTCGCGAGTTCTGACGCCCTATACGTATCATGTTCCTACATCAATGTCGTCAACTTAATTTTTTAAATCACAGGCAAATTACTTGAAAAGTGATTGTAGTTTAATAAGACAACAAAAGTTTTACGGACAGTTTAAAAATCGAGGTCATAGTTTAATAGACCGAGATTTTTAAACTATAAAACTGTTGTCTTAAAAATTTTTTCCTACATTGACATTGGATCACAAATGTTGCTAAATTAAGAAATTGTTGTAAAGAAATATGTCAAAATAATGTCAAGATTGGCAAAATGCCAAGATAAGTGTATTTTATGTACTTTTAAAAAACGATGTGATTGACGACGTATTTTATAGAAGCTTAAATATTAAGATATTAAAGTTGGAAAAAATGACTTGTAAAGGAATTTTTTTCTTTGATAAACACTTAATAAAATGGTGTCACCCTATTTTAATCACTCTTTTCTTTTATTTTGTTTTACTATAACAAGTGTTATCAATATGTGAGATTATTTCTGTAAAAGATTATTGCGAATGTGATAAATATAAAACGTTAACACTTTTATTATTATAAAATATTGCTCTAAAATAATAAAACAAATTATTACAAATAATGATAAGCTTATTTAAGAAAATTACGTCAAGGCGGGTGTATGCTTTTAATTTCACTTTTATTATAAAATAAAAGTAATAATTTTAACAACATGCAGGCACCTACGTAATAATTCGATAATTTTAATTTTGTTCCACTTTTACTGAAACGATTCTTGTTTTCGTCGCATAATAAGTAAATATTTATCTAATTGTGGAAATATTTTGTTTTCGTGAGTTAATCAATCTTTTAATCGACACATCTAATCTGTGATGGGTGGATTCACGCTTTTAATTATTTTCATTATTTACGCAATGATTTTTGGAGAAATATTCAACAAATGCAAAAATTGCGCAAATAATGTTACGATGATTTGAATTTATAATTTTGAAAAAGTAAATTCAAGGCAAAAAAGTTATTTTGTGTTTTTTTACAATTACTTGTTAGTTATTTGTGTCAACTTGTTTATTGATACTAAGTGAAATCTTCACAAATTTTATTTTTGTGAACTACTTATACTTGACATTGGATGATTATTGGCCATTTTTTCATAAAGTTGATAACTTAATAATAATGTGTGTCAAGATGCAAGTTTATCATCTTTGCTTATTTTGTTAGAGGAAAAGTATGTCTTGGAGAAAACTGTGATTGTGTTATGAAGTGTAAAATCAGAGAAAAGAAATTTAGTCACAATTACTATAGTAATATGCCGATTCTTAACCTTTTGGAGGTTGGGAAATTTGTCATTACATCCTGTGGTCGGAAAGTAATTTATGCAAGAATATCAAATTTACGAGTTTATCAATTATCAAAAACTTTATTTGTTTGTATAGAAATATGTCATTGCATCAACTTGGACAAAAAAACTAATATTTTGTGAATGTTTGATTTGATTATGAATAATATAGTACATATACAAATCTTGATGCAAATGTCATTTTTAGATTTTTTTTAGATTAAAAACGTTTTATTATAGTTTAATTGTTATCTTTAAAGCTATAGCAATGACTGAAAATCTATTTTGTCAATAATAATAATTATCAAACCTAATCAGATAATTAAAAAATTCCTTTTTGATAAATGAAAAGAAAAATGGGAGAAGGGTCTTTCGAAACTTGATAAATAGGAGTCAATGTTATTATCTTGATCTCTCTCAACAATAAGTTTTTGTAACCTTGTAATGCCCTTTGATCCATTTAATAATTGCTAAAAATAATTCAAAATCTTGAAAAAAAATATTTCTCATCTTCCCACAAAATGATGTTGCCCTCATTCGACTTATCTCAAAAAGTTATTGACACAGTTTGCATCAGTGCTAAAATCTGGATAACCTTTCGCATCTCATTTTTTTTGAAATAAATAAATACGAAATACTATTTTATTTAAATTACATGTGTGGGCTTACAAGCAGATGGAAACTGGTGCAACGAAAGTTTAAAAAGTACATAAAAAATTACAGAGTTGACATTTCAAGTGGTGATAAAAATTTAAATTGGGAAGAAAGTAAATTACTTGCTACAGATTTTCGTAATGGGGCTGTTAAATTAAATATCGCCAACCTTCGTCTATATCATCATTTCTTTAGCATTTTTTCTTAACTCGTCAATTGGATAAATGTCAATAAATACAGAACTGGTTCTTTCAATGAAATTAGCACACTTTTGATTTATTTATTGTAAATAATTTTTGTGGATTATTAATAAATGTACAGAGTCGGTTACGGTTATGGAAGTTTTGTTAGATTGCTATGACGCAAGAAAATAAATGCATTTTTGAATAATTTTTTTAAATTCTAATGATGCGGTTTGCTTAGGCTTAGGCACTGTCGTGATTATTTGTTTTTTATTAATTCTTAAGTTTTGTTACGTAGAATTTGATAGTGTAAAGAGATAAATTGTGTGATCAAGAACTGCTGTTTCAGTTGGCAATAAAAAATTCTACTTGCAATTGGCAAGATTCTTTTGTACTTTTTGCCCACTCTGATTGTTGACACTTATGGCAGAAACTTCAAATTTTATGGTTTTTATTATTATTATTATTTTTTCACTAGAATGTTGAATTTTTATTGGGATAAATAAACATCAGAAAAAACTACTGGAACATTACCTTCAAAAAGTTTAACAGAGTAACAGAAAAAATTAACAATTGCAAATGCATCAAAAGAACCTTCTTAAAATTTTTATTTTTATTTTTTACTTCTTGGAACAAAGTTGAAAAGTTTATTATCATCTATGAATTTATTTATTTTGATCGAGCGTCTATTCCAAAAAATTGCTCACAATAAACACAATCAAAAAATTGCTCACAATCAACTTTGATCAAAAAATAAGTATTGTCATATCTCGAAAAATAATAAAATTATGGCTTGGAGCGGTTTTTATTATTCAGCTTATATAAAATTTTACTTTGATCATTAAAAAAAATTAAAAAAATTAAAAAATCTTTAAATACAGCAATGTTCCGGAA
Source organism: Tribolium madens (assembly GCF_015345945.1). Lineage (NCBI taxonomy): Eukaryota > Metazoa > Arthropoda > Insecta > Coleoptera > Tenebrionidae > Tribolium > Tribolium madens. The sequence continues at coordinate 1,791,569 of NW_025401069.1, forward strand.
AACAAAAATACCAATTACCGAGGTTATTTTAAACCAAAGCTAGTGGAGCAAAATGAAAATTGCCCCCATGTTGTGGTTCCACATAACCTCAAGATCCAAATTTTAACCATGCTTTAGTTATTTATTATTTCACTAGACGATAAAAGACTACTTTATCTACTGAAGTTAGTTGATAAAATCACTCTTTAACATTGAGTACAAAATAAAGTCTATTTATTGCTTGAAAATGATAACGGCCGTTATCAAAACGTTGCATGAAACAATAAAAAATTTAATTTACAATCTGATCTTTTATTTTCATAATAAATCGAAACAATAATACTAATGTTTATAATTAAAAAAAAATAAAAATGTAGGTAGTTAATAAAAGTCTTTTTCATTTTTGTATGCATCTCTTAAATCGTTAATTCCTCCAATGAAAATGCCCTCGGCTCCTTCAGTCGCCTCTGGCGTTACCTACATTCTCGGGATTAAAATTATTGATACATAAATGATTATTTCATTGATACATAAATTACAAATAATACCTACATTTATAATAACATTTTCAAATAAAATATTGTGACAAGTTATAAAGGAAGATTAAAGTATAAATTTTTGTGAACCAAGGCTAAACAATGCTTTTATTAAAAAAATAATTGTGCCTTATTTTATAGTAATTGATGGTAGGTGTATAAAACCAGTCATTAATTTACTATATTTTAAATAAGATTAAAATATAAAAACGAAAAGTTGTAGCTCAAAATTCATTTTACTAAAAAACTAAACTCAAAACGTATTTTTTGGTTGGGAAACAAATGAGAGGTGTGACGACTACGTCATTTCAACTTATCAGGTATTAATAAAAAAAAGATAATGTTTACATTAATCCATTATTTCGATACAAAGACTTTGGCCAAAAAGATTTTTATCAAAAATATTGTATTTTGTCATTATGAATCAACATACCTGCGTATAAATACTATTATCGGTAAAAATAATCTGATTCATTATTTTCAATCAAAATTAGTTTTTGTGATGAAAGATTATGGCACAAAATTTGAGATTTGATTTTTTGCAGAAAACCATCATTGAGAGTATAAAGCAAGACAATGAAAAAAAGAACGATACGAGTTTTCAAGGCGATGGCTACGTCAGTCTTTCAATCATTTATGCTGTGATGTCTATACTAAACTGGGCAGCCCCTTCTGTCATAAGTGTGATAGGTCCGAACTTTGCTATGTTATTCGGGGGAATCACCTACGTGTAAGTCCCAAGATGCGACTTGGTTCCCCAAATTCTAACATAATTGTAGTCTCTTCATTATGTCGTTTCTCATTCCTCGAACGTGGCTTCTGTATTTGGCCAGTGTTATCATAGGAACAGGCGCTGCTGTCATATGGACGGGACAAGGCAACTACCTCACATTAAATTCCACACAGGCGACGGTATCAAGAAATTCCGGCATTTTCTGGGCAATGCTACAACTAAGGTCAGCGTTTTATTATTCCCAACTAGTACTTTCTACAAGGCTGATTTTTATAGCATGTTTATTGGAAATCTCTTCGTCTATTTCAAATTCAAAGGCTTGGATTCGATTGATGTAGATACCAGAAATATGGTCATTTGGACTTTGAGCGGGATTGGAATTGCTGGACTTGTGGTCATGGTGCTTCTTCCTCGGCCGAAAAAAACATCCCAAATTGATATACCGGACGAAGTCCAGCAAACACCCCTCGAGGCGCTAAAAGGCGCTGTCAAGTTGTTCTTCACCAAAGACATGCTCCTTCTCTCCATCACATTCTTCTACACAGGTTTGTACCCGTTTTAGAAATAAAACTTGAATCATTTTATTATATTTCACAGGTATTGAGTTGGGTTTCTTCAGCGGAGTCTACAGTTCATGCATCGGCTTCACTCAGAAATTTTCCAATCCCAAGGAACTCGTCGGCCTCTCTGGTATTTTGATCGGTCTTGGAGAAGTCCTCGGAGGGGCAGCGTTCGGCATTTTGGGTTCCAAGACCATCAAATGGGGTCGCGATCCCATCGTTATTGCAGGATTTATAGTCCACGTTATCAGCTTCTTCCTCATTTTCCTCAACTTGCCCAACAATTCTCCCTTCTCGGACACCACAGACGGGGCTATCATCACAAGTAGTCCCGAATTGGCCATCTTCTGTTCCTTCCTCCTTGGTTTTGGAGACTCGTGCTTCAACACACAGATTTACTCCATTTTGGGGGGTGTTTATTCAAATAATAGCGCATCAGCGTTCGCTATTTTCAAATTTACACAATCAGTGGCGGCTGCGATTTGTTTTGGGTATTCCACCGGTTTGATTTTGTATGGCCAGTTGGGGATTCTTCTCGTTTTGGCCATTTGTGGCACCGCTAGTTTTGTCATGGTTGAATGGAAAGTGAAGAAAGAAGCACTCGCTAAAAGTGTTCACGACAATGCAAGCAGTGAAGGGAGTGAAAAAGCCGCTTTTTAATGTCTTATGAGTATTTATTTATCTTTTATACATAAAATTTTTCCCTGTGTAACAAGTATTGCTTCTAAGAAGCTTTCTCTTAGTTCAAGTGGTAACAAACAAAGTTTCCTTTAATAATCTGTGATGGAACGAAGTGAGACTGATGAACCAATTGTATTTTGTTGCCATTCCTTAAATTATATCAATTGTTAATGACTCTTGTAAATATTATGTATATTTTAGTGTGTCACAGAGTGTAAATATGTTTTTATGGAATCTGTGATAAAAATCAGGTTTTGGTAATTTTAACAGACTTGCGAGATTTTAAAATGTAACAAATCGTTGTATATTTTAAATGTACCATAAAATTTATTCAATATTGACGTTTTTTTATTATTTACAATAGAAAGTAAAAATAAATGAGTGTTTAGGCAACTAGGAGTGCCACAGGGAAGTGTTGGTTGCATAACCACTCAATATTCTTTTTAATTGGAAATAGCAAAACATTTTTTTTGCACTATATGTATATGAGCAACAACATTTTTTGACCTTAAAGAGCTTGATAGGTTTTTAGAAAAGCATCTGTTGACTGCAATTAAGTTTACTGCCTTGCTGTAGTCTAAATCCGTTACAAACACAATAAAAGCGACACTTAAGATAATTCTCAAATTGCAACAATAAAACAACTCAGTTTTCTCGGAATTAATTCCAGCGAATTCTCATTTAAATATCCAGCAACTTTCAAAACAAGATTTATTGACACATGTGGTAATAAAACAATTGTGTATTCTCATCGCTTCATTCACACGATTCCAAGTCACGCATTCGGAAGCGCCAGAGGAAGTGGAAAAAGTCAAGCACAAGTGTGCAAGGCGTCGATAAAAATGCATAATTTGTAGCAATTTAACCAATTGTTTGGATGATCTCAATCGGGGCACGAGGAAGTTGCTTTTTGTCCAATAAACAACAAACAGGAGATGTGGCAAAAAGAGACCAGGAACTGGCTTTTACTGTGTTTTCATGATTCATCACCGACATATGTTGGTCCATTTAGTTCCTTGGAATGAAATGATATCACACTAAAATTTAAAATTCATATATTTCTTTGCAAACAATACAATTCAATAAAAATATATTTTACATATCACAGCGCTCTCTGTCTACGCAGAAGACGATTATGGCATTCGTGTTCTTAAGCAACAGATGTATTAAAATCTATAATAATAAAAGTGCAATGAAACGAAATCTTATCACGATTTTGCAGTACTATAGGAACAATAATAAGATTTCACTTGATTGCATTTGTAACACATTCTAATGTGAGATCCAATCAATACTTTATGTACACATTAAGAAAAAACTAAAAGTAGTAATTACAAGTACAAACAGAAAGTAGATTAGTTTTAAGCGGCTCTATTTTGGCACCAAGAATTCAATTATGGAACCTCGTTTTATAAAAAAAGAGACCGTGAAGCTCCAATGTGGAGCACATCTATGTACACTAAAACCAGAGAAATCCTTCTGGGACGGTCTTCAACAATTGCACATTGCACAGTAGTCCCAATCTGGCTCGAGTTTTTCGCTAAGCACCGTCGCATTCAAGTCTTTCCTATGTACAAATCACAGCAGCGCACTTAAGTTACTTTGGTGGGGCTAACTTCGCAGGACGCAGTGAGCCTTGCCCTCTTCGGACAGCTGGTTAACTAGAAGAGCCCAATCTTCTAGTCGGGGGGCGCACTGGAGGGTCAAATCGCCGAGCTTTCGGCGTGCCATGAAGACGAATTCGCCCAAACCGTGCGAAACTCCACAATGCTGGGCCACGTGGAGGGTGATTTTCTCCAGAGGAGTGTCCTCAGGAATGGAGTTGGTGTCGATGGTGAAGGCATCATCGAAGGTGTGCCGGATAAGTTTTGTCACTTTGACCGACATTTGGGAGATCTCCAGGTCCTCGTGGTTCTCCACGCCGTGGATGATCCCACGAGTTACTGAAAAAGAGAGAAATGAAATAAATACTTTGTTTTTTTAAGCTTTAATCAACTGTAATAAATCGTAAATTAATATTCGTATTTGTTTAAATAGAAGTTATACAGGGTGTCACAACTCGCGACCCAGAAAAAAAATCAAGTGAGATAAGATATCAGGAACATGGAAAAAATGTTTAAAAAAATCTATCTGTCAAAAAATTTTGACCTTTATTTTTGTACTTTTGACATTGTTTTATGTCTATTTAATGATACTGATATGTTTATTACAATTAATTAGTAAAGGTACAAAAATTTTGCCAATAAAAGCCACAAATAACATTATAGAGAATTACAACTTAGGATACAGCTTCCATGTTTTCTTTTCTAATAGCCTGTAGCTAAAAAACTAGGAAAATTATTTTTCCAACAGAAATAAATAGAGTCAAAGACCAAAAATTAAACTCTCATAACTTCGAAATTTTTATAGATACAAATTTTTTAACATTTTTTCTATGTTCCCGGTATCTTACCTTACATGGCATTTTTCTCTGGGGCGCGAATTCTGGCGCACCTGTATATCCGTAGTTGTATAATAGCAGAAATAGACGAAGTAACTGAACGCTGTTAAAAAATTTAGAATGCAAAACAAAAAACAACAGATTTTTAATCTATGAGAAGGATTATAGGTACATAGTTTTAAATGTGAAAAATTGCAACACTGCAACCTTATTTTCTGAGGTGAAATAGGTTACAAAGTTGTATTTTCTGTTGAAAAAATGCCTAATGATTTTTCGAATGACTGTTTAAGTTGGTAATATGATGAAAACATCTTCTTATTCGGCTGTTTGCAACACTACAACCGGATATGGTTTTGCTTGACAGATAACAAGATTGTTGGTTATGTTCCTATTTAATTTAAACACAATTTAGAGTTTCAGATGACGTTGTAGATATGAAACTGTCACCAATCGGCAGCATTCTTAAAATTACTTCAGTTGTACCATTAAAATTATCATAAGATTTTACACCTAGCAACCTATAAAAAAAAACAGTGGTAAAGTGACGTCTATCTTATTGTCATTGTCCCATTTTTTATAAAACCAATTGTACAATATGTGTTGTGTTATAGATAAAAAAAATTGTAAATCTAACAGGAGTATTTTGAACGTGTTATCGAAGTCTCTAATTAATACATTGGAACACCTATTAAAAGTTTTGGAGAAATATTAAAACATTTCAAAAATTCCTCTATTTTTTAGTGATTTCTAATTTTATAGGAGTAATTTTTATAAAAAAAAAGAGAGACGAAATTCTATTTTCTAACAATGTGTGCATATTTTTATTTTTGTGTTTTTGTAAAAAAAACAAGTTTCAACGGTTCTTTATTCTTTTATACACATTTTAATTAATGAAAAGAAAATTACCTACAGCTTTGTTCTTTATATTATTACAATAATAAATAAAAAGTATGGAACTAAGAGTTTTTTTTTTTAATCATTTGCATTCAGAAAATATTAATTAAGTAATAAAAATTAAAGTGCTATAAATGTGATCGTTATTTAAGAATAACTAATAGTTGTTTTTAGAATTGTTTTGAGAATAATAATAATAATTGTTTTTGAGTTATGGAGTTTTTTTTGGTCAAAACGGCAAAAAACGTTTGATACTCGTATATTTAGAGCTCATACTTTTTTCAAATACATTTTTGTACTTTTGTTTCTATCGATTGTAGTTACATTTAATTATTCTGATGAAAATGTATTTTTTTAATTAGAGAGTTTTGATTGGTCAACAACTTTTGGATATTAATCCATTATTAAATAGAAATTGATTTTTTAATTGAAGTGTGTGGAAATTTCTGAATACGAAAAAAGAAATTACAAAATGAAGGGAACACAAAAATGCCTATCAAAAAATTGATGAAGTAAGGTGTATGTGTTTTACTGTTTTATACACTTTTTAATTTAATTTTGTCTGTTGAAAAACTCTGTTCGTTTTAAGCGTTAAATCAGTTTATTTAATTTAACAGATTAATTTTATTTGCTTCAAGAATTCTACGAAAAGAAATCTGCCACCAAAAATTACAAACAATTAACTCACCCACTTATTGATGTTGCTTCAAAAAGTTATTAAACTACACAAAAATAAACTCCCATTTTTAGTAAAACAATAACTAAGAACTTTTTTATGTCTTTAACAAACTTGGAAAAATCTAGTGACTGTACTTATTTCTGTGACCCGTTCTAAGTTTCCGAAACATTTTAACGGTTTTACTAAGTTTTCTAGAGAAATTGGTAAAAATTGTGTTTCATTAAACAGTTTCTAAATATAACAAGTAATTGGAGGGAAATATTTTTACTTGACTACGCATAACAATACAATAAAATAGTATACGCGTTAATTCAACTACAATGGCGTAAAATCCCAATTTTAACCACATCTGATTACTATTGTTTCAATTTTAATCAGTTCAAACGTTTTTTTTGAAATTTTATCGTTTCCTATTTGATTCATTCGAAGGTAATTAGTTGCAAACGCATTCGTTATTTTTCTCTTCTTCAAAGAATGTCATGTTTGTTTTCCGATACGGATAATCGTGGTATTTACTCGAGATAAAGACAATTTTATTTCTTATTTAAAAATCCTGTACAAATACTAAAACTCGTAGTTGACTCAGCCTCACTCTTATCGCTGTTTAATTAAGATTAACGTATCAGTGGGCTTGTCCCTCAAAACACTTATTTCGATAGAATTATACAAACAAAAGCACACTTTTTGAAAAATATTTCGATTCGACCGTTGAACAATAATCGTACATACAGCTATTGTTCTGTTGGCTCGGTGGGCGTCACAAGCGCTCCTTTGCCATAAAAACATTATGCTTACGGTGGTCTCGCGAGCCGCTCATGTAATTTTTTCTCTTTAATCCGCGGTCTAGAACACGTTGCCATAACAGGACAAGAGGTTTCTCTCGAGGGCACACACCAGATCCATATTTAATTCTTGCGCGAGCTATTTATTTACCAACGAAGGATTGTGCATTAAATTTTTTCCGAGCAATTAACCGTTTTTTGATACGTGCAAATGCCCCCGGCTGACAACTTTCCAGCGCTGCTGACTCAATTAGGCGCCGAATTCGGTGGCGAAAACGGCGAAATACCGGAAAAAACTGCTAATTGGGCCACCCGGGTGGCAAAAAACTGATCTAGAAGGTGTCTCCTTTTTGAGAAAATATTCTTTAATTAAGTTAGGCGAGTTTTATTGCTCATTAAGTGGATTACACATTGATACGTTTTTCAAGTAGTTGTGCAAATCTGTTGGTGATGAAGAAGGAAACATCGATAAATCTATTCACGCAGTTTGTCAAACATGTTTCTGTTTTGCCATCGAATTTCTTTCCAAGATTATCGACGCACTTGTCCCAACACAAGTCGGTAAATTCGTGAATTTGTTCTGCCATTTCTGCCATTTCGCGTTCTGCTGCAAGAAAATCTTGCAACTGTTTAACGGAATTTTCTTCACTCATTTTGTTACTTCAATAAAATTTTGCATTTTGGTTTATGACACACACTGATTCAAGACGGCAGCCGTCTATTTTGTGATAAATGTGGCATTTTAGTCTCCAAGAATTATTGCGTTTCTTTATTTCTTATAATAACAAATTTTCGCCAAAAAAGGCAAAAACTATGCGACATGAGTATGTTTTTTGCTCTTTTACATTTTCAAAATTGAATTTTTTTAAACATAATTTTTTAGTTATACATCAATCAAAAACGTACTACAGTGTTAAAACTCCGGTTATTACGAATAACCGTAAACTTGGGCACTGTTGCTTAATAAAATGACAACAGATAAAAGAAAAATAATAAATGTTTAACAAAAAATACCTACTTGTATTTTTCAATTTAAACTAAAAACAAACCAAAGTTAATAAAATCTAAAAACGGACGCCCAAAATTTAAATTGGCGTTTCGAATAAAGCGGATTTCGGATAATCATCACAATTCGGATAACCAAAGTTCTATTGTACTATCTGGAAAATAGTTATTAATTATACAATACGATAAAGAAATTGTTTATCTACGAGTGAAAAGGTTAAGTTTACGAGAGACGAAGTCACGAGTGGACTTATTTCACGAGTAGATAAACAATCTTTATTGTCGTGTATAACATTTCGTTTTATTTTGTACGCACCTACCAGAATTTCTTGAATATTAACAGTAGACTAGAAATTAGTTGATAAAAGCACTCTTTTACATTGCGTACAAAATAAAATAAATTATCACTTTGACTTCGACATTTTTGCAAAGAAAATTCAATTGAAAAATGTTATGTTTTGTTTTTCGGTTTACATCCCATAAAAAATGTTACAACCTAAAAGTGCTAATAAAAAATAAACATGTAAATACTCGTAATAATAAGAGTCTAAGTTTAGTTTAATAAAAATTAGTTTTTTTGTAACTCTTGTTTATAAAAATTTTTGCATAGTTAAATGTAGAGTTGCGGTCAATAAAAGCTGAGCGGCAGTTTTTTCTAATGTAAATGTTATTTCGATTGTTACTCATGTGCGAAAAAAAGTCACCCCATGTTGACATAAAATGTCAATGAAAAAAAAATGACACATTTATCTTTGGCAGAGAAATTACGGTTTGTTTCTCTTATGTTTGTTTTTGAATAAATACGTTAATCCTTTATCTATTAAAAAAACGTTTCTATAAATGTCACCACGTGTATTTAGTAAAAATCAAAATTATTTTCGTTCAAGATAATAATTATTGTGAATCGCCAAGTAGGTAAGTCTGAGGTAAAATTGTGATTTACCAAATATCATGACATAAAAAATCAGTACCCATATTTTATTGTCCGCAACTGTAGTCTATCAATATACAGGGTGAATATAAAGTATGGAACAAAGTCGTTTTTTTAATCATTTGCCTCCAAAAAATAATAATTAATGTAAATAAAAGAAATAAAAATGTGGTCGTCTTTTGAGAAGGAAATTTTGTTTTTTTTTTATTTAAGCGATATTTTTGTCAAAAATTGTTTTACAGTGAATTGCCATTAATCAAAATTCTAAAACTCAAAAACAAAAGAAAATTTTGAAAAATTTTATTCTTTATAAAACATCACAACTTTATAGTAGGTACAGTTGCGGAATTAAAATTTCGGGCAGTATTTTTCTGTCACTTCAAAAAGTTTACTGTAAACTACCTTTTACTGTCAACATGACTGACATTTGACAATTAAACTTTTCTGTCGGTGACACTATTTTTGAAAGTAAATAGATAAGTCAAAATGACAAGAGTAAAAAATGAGGTTATTAATGTAAAGATTGTTTTAGAGTTTACATTATAAAAATGACAATACTGCGCGAAATTTTAATTCCGCCACTGTACTTATCATTCATTAATAAGTTTTCCAAAAAAATTAAAAGTTTAAGCAAAAAACGTTTGGTTCCATACTTTTTTTCACCTGGCATATGAATTGGTGCATATTTTCATTTAGACAATTACATGTTTGTAACAAAATATATAGAAAAATTATATAAAATCGACTTTATTTATTTATTTTTTTATTTTTTCTTATTTATTAAAACAAAATAAAAAATCTACATTAACATTTTCTTGTACACAAGATAATCAGATACAGATTTACTTCCCGTTTTTAATGTCCCACGTACACCGCACCGTTCTTATAGTTTCCCAAATATTTTTTTAAGAAACGATACAGTTATTTATTACCGTAACTTTCCTTTTTTTCACTTACAATCACCATTAATTGAAAGTATAGACAAAAAAACATATTCGCTACCTTAATTAGTATAGAATTAGCATGAAGAAATACTAATGCAGTTGAGTTTTTAGCATTTCCGCACTCTTTCCGCTAATAACACTTACCGAGATCACTGGTGCAGAATGCGTGCGCCAATTCCTCGTTAGTACATGGTCGACATTCTGCAAAAAACACAAAAATGACAATTTCTCGCGCTTTCACCAACAAGATTTTATTTTTACCTTCTGTGGGGTCGAACCCCTTGACACCTTTGGGCAACGCTTGGAGATCATATTCGATTTCGGCGATTCTCTTGGTGATGGCGTCCACATCGGTGGCTTCCACGTAGATGGCCGCTTGGCCGTTCTTACTGATGAAGCACCTGCAACAAGGCAATAATTTAATTTTTTCGCTACTAGCTGTAAAAGATACCATTATTTAGTTTGTCGAGAGGTCGTGAAATTGTTTTTCTCTCCTAGTAGTCAATAATCATTTTCATTATGGATCAAGGGCTATAATGGATTAGAGGTGGGTAAATGCCGATATTGGAGGATATTACATATTCAAAACTATTATCATCACAAGTACTAACGGAAGTATTTCGAGATGAAATTAATGCAAAATCAAATAAAAAAGACTTAAACCTCCTCATTAAAACATCATAATAACCCCAACTTTAATCCTTTTGTTCTGTCTATGTCAAAATTCTCAAAACAACAAATGGCTTTGTTTCATGTTAAAGTACTACCAGAACTGAAGCAAATTTTAACACTTTTTCCCTTTTGTTTGCAGTTTCTTTGTTATTTTAACAAATATTATGAAGTTAGAAAAATCCTTTAATAGTGCAGAAGTACAAAAATGACAATCATTAACGATAAGAAGAAAATAATACTTCCAACATAAGTTAATAAGTCAGGAAAGTAATTAATAATTATAGGTAATAGTGAATTAACAAAAATAGGAGTTGTGAATTACAACATGTTACATGTCCATTAAGTAGGGTTATATAGGGTGTTTACCGTGTTAGAGTTGAAAAAAATAGAAGAAAACAGAAATACTGTAACCGAGAAAAAAAACTCACACAATTGTTATTATTAAGATTGTTATTTAACTCCAAAATATTGTTGGTACACGGTTTGAGGGTCACTGGAATTATTTACTTGTTCAGATAAAATTGTATTGTTGCAATAAATAACAAAATCATCTCCATGACAATGAAATAGAAAAGTCACTTCATAGTTTTGACACTGTCATCATTTTATTTGCTTTTTTTGCTTTAGTTGTTATCAAAATTCGAACATCTCCTGTTTAATCTCTTACAGCGAAATGGTTTCCAATAGGTTTGATTCGTCTTTCTTGATTTTTTCCAAATTCATGGACTTGAGTTACAAATATTAAAATAATAAATTAGTTGTTGTAATTATGATTTACGGTAAAACACAAGATAATGATACTAATAGCCATTGTTGCAGCCGAAGCAACAGTTCTCAAATAAATAATATAAAATGAATTATTTACTTTTACAACTTAAATTTTTGTTTTATATAGCGTATTAGATTTCTTCTAACGTGAATATTATCTTATTTAAATTTCAACCTCAAGACCGTAAACACCCTGTATTTTTCACCGTTGTATTTCTGGGTAATAAATGTGGTAGTAGTGAATTTTTTTTTATATCAAACACGGTAGAGAAGATTTTTAGAGCATCGCATTCATTAAACAGCTTGGCTATAACAAATCTCTTCTCTACCTTGTGATATAATATACTATTAATTTATTTTTTAGCAAAAAATGACACTTGCCTGATGGCTTTATTGGCCGAGTCCGCGTAGAGCGGTAGCAGCGAGCGGGGCCCTTCGAGGAAGAGCCTCGCCGCCGGTTCTTTCTTTTCGTCGGGATGGACCTTGATGCAGGCTCGGAATTCGCGGTCTTGTCCCGGGAGACGGAGGAGGACCCTGAGTGCCCCTCGGGGGTACAGCCAGGTCACTCTGCCGGCCGAGCAGCGCAGGTAGACGGGAGTGACGCCTCTGCCCGTCGACGAAGAGCTCAATCCGCTGAAAGAAAATGGAACAAGATTAGTCTCGTTATGACATAACAGTTATCTCAAACGCGGAAAAATCCATGTTTTTCGATTTTCTGCTCGAGTGAGATTAAAGCCGAGTCATTTGTGATAAATTGCACGTTTCGGGAGCGTTAATAATATGCATAATCGAGTTCGAAGTTCCGTTAGATCGGTCCTTTGGGCTTTGCTCTGCGCATTTATCGGAGATGAACCGGGCCAGAGAGTAACAGTTTAATTATGATGAATAAATCGACCGTTTTCACACGCAATTAAATCGGATGAACGACTCGTGGCCTTTTATTTGCACGTTCGATCCGTTAAGAATGCATTAAATAGCGACAATTCGGTCGAATCGAAGCTTTGTTCCGACCGAACCAAACAAAATCTGGATTGAAATATGCGTCGAAATCCAATTAAATCAAGTCAGGTTGGAATGGGGAAATCGTTTCTGGCTAATCGTCGACGATTACCGCATACCAAAAGCAACGAGAATCTTTTATCGGCCAATTTGACCGATGGGTTTAATAAGAACAGAGAAAATTGGGTAGTGGCGTGTTTCGACTCGTCCAAAAATTATTACACAAAGTCAAATAAGAAACGCGAAACGGAGAACTAGAACTCGAGCTGTTTTCTGGAATTTCTAGTTGATATAGGTCAGGTCATCAAGTCATATTTACAGTTTCATCTACCTACCACAGAAATAAGTACATTAGTTTTAACCACTAATAGCCTGTTCTTGTAGGTATTATTTTTTTAGTGTTTTCCTAGAAAATCCCATGATGTTCGTACACTGTGGTCAGTTTCAGTAAACGACCACAACAAATTTTATTTATTTTTCTTTATTTCACTCAGGCATTTATACAACTACTTTTTGTATAGTAAATTTACAAATATTGGTGAAATATCCATTGTAGGAGTAAACAAGACTTGCAAAAGCCTCGCAACAAATTTAAAAAAATATAACATTAAAACTTACAATTCACTCGACACGTTTTAGTCCAGTCAAAGAACAAGTGGTGAATGTATGGTCGGGAACATATTTTTGAGTAAGTTATGACCAGCGGGGCCCAGGGGGGCACCTAGAAGGTGGCCCCTTATGCTTTTTCGCTTAGATCCACAAAACGGCACAAAATAAGGAAAAAAATACTGAATTAAAGCTTGTAAAACTTTCTACAAGATGGTCTTTTCGAGTTTTTTGTAGCTCAAATAGTTTTCGAGATATTCGCTAGCAAATAACACACTCTTAAAAAAAACCGTGAATAACCAATAATAAATTATCCTAAGAATGGTTGTAAAAGTTGTAAGCCTTGTGATTGGACAGTTTAAAGTCAGCCATTACAATAATGTAAAAAACCAATCACATTAGTCTCTTGGATTCATTCAAAATTTTGCATAGATGTGATTGGTCCCTTTATGGTCGGCCATTATTATAATGTGAGTAACCATGGAGAAACCAATCACTTTAGACTTTAGTTTAATTGAAAAATCGAGCGAAAATGATTAATTCTATTTTGCATTCATTCATTACGTTGATTCCAATTTTTAATAAAAATGTATTGTGTCTGCTCTTTGTCACCTCCGTGCCCTCTATTGTGACAATTGTGAGTATTTGCGCCGTATGTTTCGTTGTAACCTACTTGTTTGGGAAATAAGACATAAATAGGAAAACTAGTGTTTTGTGTGCTTACAAATACAATATAAATTAGTGACAAACAAAGAAGTGAAAAATTTCTTCGAATTTAACATTTTCAAGTGCAACAAATGAAACATTACCTCATTTTCTTGGTAGGTTTTTTTAAAAAGTGTGTGCAATATATAATAGCAAATATCTCAAAATATATTTAAAATACAAAATTTCAGAAAAAACAGTCTTGTAGGAAATTTTATAAGCTTTAATTGTATACATAACAATTTTTGTAATAGGTACCGTTTTCGAGAGCCCTTTTTTTGAATGTTCATTGATTGGACTATTTATTAAAATTTATAATTTGAGCACTTTTTCGATACCTAAGTGTATTTATAGTATTCCCTAATGTTTTCAATGAGACGATTAATTATTATTTGATCATTTTAATACCATTAGTATTTTGGTAGATACAGCTCTTCAAAGACGCAGCTTTCTTATTATTTTTTATTTTTATTAATTAAGGAAGACAATTTTTTTGTTTTATTAATGAGAGGCATTAAAATATGTATGTGAATTATTAAATAATAAATGAAATCTTAAAAATAATAACAAATGCGTGAAAAAAGAAAAACATTTTCTGAAGAGATAAAGTCGGCAACCATCAGCACACCAAAAATTTGTTGACTACGTCTACGTAGCAATAAAGAAAAAAGTATCAACGGTATCAAATATCTTAAATTATTGAGTGCAAGCAGAAGGTGCAGCGTGGCCTATTTGAAAAACTTGCAGGCAAAAAAATATGAAAAGCTTTTATGCATGCCCTTGTGTTAGTGTTTTTTTATTACCACATAAACCCTTTTAAATCACCGTGTATATAAAAAAAATCTGATTATAGGGGTTCAAAGTTTGCACATTTGACCTTATTTATTGCAGTTGGTAAATAATTTCACATGTTTACAAGTATTTATTAGATGTTATTAGAAAAGTAAACAAAGAAACTGTATTTGAATTGCAACTACATATCTTTAATGTTATTTGTTGATTTTGTGCTTTTTTAATTGAACAAATAATATGTTGCAACATCACCAGTAACAATAAAGAGAAATATAAACAAAGTCAAATAAGCAAATTTTAAACCTCCATAATTATAGATGGAATTTTGTTAAACATTTTTAAATCTAAAAAGTCCAAAAAATATCGCTAAAAAGCATTTTTCAATCAATTACCAAAAATTTGAGCTTAGTTATCTTCAATTTTATAAAACTAGACAAATAAGTTTTTGACTCGGCTTTTATGTGAGTGATTTTCCGGCGTCTTGGGTAAGAAATTCTTGTCGTGATTTAGTTTTGGCGGGAGAAGCGTTGGGATCGAATTACACAGTCTCGCCACCCTCCGCCATATGTGGCACCTGCAGCGAGTAAGAAATCTACAAAAGATCGCAAAATTACAGGTCGAGAGACTACAAGAACCACTGGAGGCAATGCGTGATGTTCATACCGTTACCTGTAATTTTTTCATTGTCCGCGTACGCGATATTGGTAGATAAATCGTGTTAAAGAAATGCAAAAACAACCCTCGTCTAAAATTAGAAACCACATGTGTAACATTCATCAGACGGGTGGTAGGAATTCCTGGTTTCTTGTCGGAATTCTGGCAAACAAGTGGCTAAAACAAATGATCCGTCGTTAAATTATTAGATAAGTCGGAGAGGAAAGACCACTAACCTTTCCAGATTGTGATTTTTGTTGAAACGGGCCCGATAACAGTACGCTTTCACTATCTGAGCGCCCGTAAATCACGTCGTTTCCCTTCTGATTGTACAAACTACAGGTTAATGTTTCCACATTTTACCTGTCGAGTCCTTTGCAGGTGTATGTAGTCCTCGAGTAATGACAACCGGTCTACAATTTCAAAAGTGAGGACGATCCTGTGACAAGACAATTATTTTTATTTCCGTAACTGGTTCAACTGGATGATGACACTTGACTTCATAACGATCTCGTTTCTACATTTTTATCTAAATTTTCTTGTATGGGTGGTAGGTAAAAGGCCGCACAAAGTAAAAGTAGTCCAGTTTCACCGGGCACGAGATAATAGTACCACGCCCTGGCTTGACAACATTCTATCCGGTTCTAATGCGTGCTTATTGAACCAATTAATTACGACATAATTAAAAAACGAAACTCTCGATTTTTCAGCGACCATCTGGCGTGACCTCTGATGCTACCGTGTCCAATTGCAATTTCCCAGAAGTGGACCATTTCAGATAAATAAAACATCAAACCTGAAGTTCTACTTCTGTATGAGTTATAACACTAGATGCCACGGATTTTGTATGCAAACTAGCTTTCGGCCGCATGCTGGACGATTTATACGCCTCCGGGGATTATGTTATTGTGTCAAAAAAATGCTTATCAGATTTAAAGTCTCCCGGTGTGTCGAAGAAAAGTGCCTCTATAATCTATTAACTTTTTAATGGTTGATGAAGTGAGTCCGTTGCAATTATCTTGCCGAAACCGATGCCCGATTTCTGCTGACTAACTCTATTCCATTCCGAAAGTAAATGATCCGGGCTTGGATTTCGACCAGTCACCTTCTTGTGTTGTGGAGACAATTATCGAATCTAGCCATCGAAATTTAGACACGCTAACGCCTTTCTCGATCGCATTAACATTCCCTTGTTTCCCTCTCAGGAAATCTACAGTTTTAAAAACTAACATTTGACATTTTTGAGACGAAAAATGGTCGAGCACGAAGCCATATAGTCTATCGGATAAAGGTGATCGGCTTTAGTCATTTTTTATCGACTATTAGAGGCTGGCAATCCGAGTGGAGTAAACCCAGAGAGTGGTATACAACATTTCTTCCAACACCTAACCTAAATAATTTATAAAATTTGACGGTTGAGATCTATTGCATGTTATTCTTATCGTATATTATAAACAAATATTGACGTTCATGAAAATATACAAAAAAATAAACTTTATGCGAATTTTTTTCAACAATTTTGGTGTTGAAATATCGGTGGTGGTGTCTGAGAAATTTTTGGGTAATTTTTATTATCCACTAATCAATAAAATAAAAACTAATTTCTACTATCCTTAGAGCAATGGGAAATGTAGGTTGTAAGTATTGGAATAATAAAAACTTCTCACCTACGAAATGAATTTGTCACAAAGAAATCCTACCCAATCATAGTATTAAAATTTAATGAATTATTTTGAGTGACTTGTAAAAAACATAACAGATTTTTTTTTGAAGATTTTACATAGAATTTCAACAGGAGAAATTGCAATATTGGCTTTAATAAATAATATTCTTACGTTTAATTAAATTAAGAAATCACAAAATCATTTTCTAAAATGTGAACTTACTTGTTTTTTTTTAACAATTGCTCTTATTTAAACATATCTGAATAAAATTAAGCGAAAATTATTTTATTAATGTGTAATAAAATTTAAATATGTTTACACTACGTTAAAGAAGAATATTGTCAAATGCTGCTTATCAAATAAAAAAAATGTAAATAAAACTCGTAAATTAATGGTTTCTTCCTTTATAGTTTTGAACAAAAGTATATTTTACTAAATCAATACAATAAACGGCAAAATCTTGTTCTAAACATGTTATTTCATTTACCAGATTTTTTTGCATTGCCCTTATTTAAAAGATATTTTTTTACAAGAAATCGAAGGATTTATTTGCTTCTGGCTTTTAATTATTAGCATTTGAGCTAATACAGGGTGATTCAAAAGTGTTGGACTAACTCTCGAATGGTGAAAGACGACTTTAGCTAAGCAAAAATAAATGAATTCAGACTTTTTCTCAAACCTTTTCTTTGAGAAAAAACAGAACAGTTTAAGTTCCATATAATCATGTAGGCATTTTAGCTCTTGTCGGATTTAATTTATTGTTAAATTTGCTAGTTTGTTATATGTTTTGAACACTATAATACACAAACTGGTGATTTTTTCAACAACAGGTATCTGTTTAATGTTTTCAAGATCTGCTGTTTCCGCTAACTAAATTCAAGAACACATGATCTGAAGGGCCAAAAACCTAACCCAAAATCTAACTTATAATTTCGTAAAAAAAAAAGCTGAAACAATTTTTTGTCATGTGAATTTTTAACTCAGTTGGATGTTTTATCACCACCAAAGAGATGGTCCCACACTTCTGAATCACCCTGTAGAAAATCGCACATAGCTGAGGAGAGTTTTTATAGTGGTAAACAATGTGAAAACAAAGTCAACATATCGTTTGTTTATAGTTGAATTATTAGATCGAAGCAAATTTCAAGTTTCTTCAGATTTAATTTATTTTTTAATCAAAATCAACAAAAAACCTAGCCTATTTGAAACGCTACTTGAATTTTTTGGTGTAAATTAGAACCAAAATAAAAATTTTGGGAAATATCGAAGTAAATTTCGCTAATTTGCACTTTACATTTNAATTTGCACTTTACATTTTTAATTTACATTTGATAATTTATTTTATGCTGATTACAATGATGAACAAATCCAACAATCCAAGATCCAAGAAGAAGATGATTACAATGATGTTAGATTTTTTGCGATAGCTCCAAAAACATTCAAAATATCGAATATTTTTTTAAATAGACGATTTTTATTTAATTGAATACAAGAAATGTGTTACTTCTACATCTTTGGCGGTAAGAGATTTTGAACTAATGAGAAAATCGCCAAATTAAGCTCAATGTGTTTACATTTTTCAACCAAAATCTTGAGTATCATCTGTTGTTAGATTTAGCACATTTTTGTAAAAACCACTTGTTTTTTAGAACAGAAAATGACAAAATCAGTTTGTTTAGTCAGTTATGAGAGTTAGAAAAGTATAATTACCGAACTGATACAATTTATTTCCATTTTGAACAAAAATGTTTATTTTAAATGCTAGTTAAATGAATGTATGTACTTGTTCGGCTGTTATGTTCGCTTTGGCTCATTTTTTTACCACAAATCACTTGTCTTTTAAAACAGAAAATATGTAGTAAAATATGGTTCGAAATGTGTTATTTTGGCTTGTTTGGTTCGCTTTGAGAGTTTAAATTACCGAAATGAGGGAAGCATTTTAAAGTTCAAATTCATAAAAATTTTAGCCTTGCTCAACTTTTTCCTCAAAAGTTACCGTCTTACTCATCCATTTTATTCATGTCTATCTAAACCCACAGTCATTAATGGACGGTTTTATTGCCGCATGTTTGTGGTCAAGCTGAGTTTTTCGTCTAGTTTCGAACAATCACGGCCTATTGTTATGAATATAGTGCAGAAAGCTGTGTCATTATGGGCTGATCTGTCTCTTCGCCCATCATTAATACCACTCAAAAGCCGATTGTTCTGAGGACCTTGACCACGGCGCGAGTGAGGAGAACAACGTCTTTAAGATTAGCATAAGGATTGCCTATTGATCTTGAAGGGTTGGGCGTCTACTGTTGGACAATGTGGACGTGGGCTGAGGCAAGACCCTCGTCGTGTCACTAAGAACTCGCTCGACAATAGGCGTTGCCTCATATGCGAAGACATCGCATTGTTGTAGACACCCACACGATCAAACTGCTCCAGATAAACCAAAAGAAAGGCTCGTGCTAGGAACAAAGACTTTAGTTGGTTTTCAAAGCACGCATTAATAATCGGAAATCTCACTAAAATAATAAGAAGGTTTTATTGTCGAGTTATTGCCATCAAAGACAATGGCATTCCAACGCCACGTTTGACGAGATGTCGACGGAAACCAACAGTTTGTTTAACAATACGATACTCTGTGTACATAACGATAATATTTATGTAAATTTGAACCGGAGAATTGAGGCGTAATTGCTTTAATTGGCGCTCGTGCTGGAAATCGGGCCGTTTTTGGGCTATTATTTTTATATAACGATATAAAAGTCAAGGCGATTTAAGTCTTCCGCATAAATCACTCGTCATTATATTGTTTTTGGAGAGCCGCAGGCGAAGACAAAAGGGTCTTTCTTTCCAATCTTGTCTAAATAAGATGGAGAGCCGGTCCTGTTTCGATGCCATAAAAAAGCTTTTAGGCGACTGGCCATCGAACTATCAAGCAACACTCTCGCTCATTGTGATCCATATCGGCGATGGTAATAACACCCATGATGGGTCAGAGTCAAAATGGACGAAATTGAATCTGAATATTCGTCAAAAAGCACGCTCGGAGCGACTCACAATTAATCAAATCGGTGATTTTAATATGGGAAACTCGAAAAAGCCGATTCTCCACGCTTTTATCTCGACGATTGACGAAAACAAGTCAGTGTCACGATTGTTTGGAACGTGTCCCACGCAACTCCGAAGACGTCCTACAGTAATTTATCGCTGAATTTTCTCTAATTATGCAAATGCAAACGTCCTTCAAAGCAATCATTTAGCTTTTCGGCGGGTTTTTGAAAGCATGCAGCAAGTCGCACTTTTTAACTAGGGTAGGAGTGGACCGTTGAACCTCCGTATAGCCTCTTATTTATTACGGCACCGTCAGGTATTTCAGTCTGGCGTGTAGTGGAAAGCCCTGCGGTAACAAAGTTCTCTTTTGTGTGGGAAGCACTTCGACCCACACTGCTCTTCTTCAACTCTTTTTACTCAACCCTGTAGCAAGTCACACCATAAGGCCAGATTGCTCCCAATTCAAGACGCTTCTTAATTACATCAACTTGAAGCACAATTAAGGCCACTTGAGCGCAAAAAAGATACAAATTTGCGATGAAGAGCACCAGATTTCCGTGAATGTTCTTCTTAACAAGCTATAACTATAACAATTATTTTTAATTTAGTGCGTGCTTTGAGGGAATCGACACATGTTGTTATTTCTGCAAACGTGAGAAAAAAGCCTATCACGCGTCATTAGTCATAATGTAATCGTGCAATAAGAGAGCAGGAACGTGATACTTTCCTAAAGCTGCTTGTGAAATATTTGTGCAATATCCGATTGAGCAATAGGATTTTGTTAACGAGCATAATAACGTGCTGAAAATGGTAAATTTGCTATTGTCCGTTCTATAGACTCACTGAGGGTTGTCACTGGTTGTCCTTTAGTATGTAGTTTAGTCTGATAAGAAGTAGTGGGCATACATATACCTACAATTTTTTCTAATAAGCATCAAACCTTTTCTTACATTTTCAAAATTATCTAAATCTAATCTCAAATCACCTGCAAATCAAACGTTTTCATTTTGTAATTATCAATAGTTCACATGGATCGTAAAAATACTGTTAAATAGTACATTACAAGCGAGGTGGTAAATATGGCATTACCCCGAGTGCTTATGCTTATAAAGCACAAGGGGTAATGCCATTACCACCCAGGTTTGTATGCTATTTTATTCACAATCACATTATTTTCAGTCAAAAATTTGAGTAAAATTAAATTATAACAAAGTTAAGCTCCAAACGTGGTAAGCCATACAAATGGCGTTTAATTTTTGACATTTCAGAAATGTCAAAGAAAATATTGAAATAATGTGTGAATCTGATCTAAAATCGTCGAAATGGAGCAGTGTGCTCCGCCAGAAGTAAGAGAAACTGCTACAAAAGCAATTGGATACTAGTTTAGAAAATAATTTATGCGTAACTTGGCAATTTGAAAGAAAAAAATCCTGGTTTTAATAATATTAAGGTTGGCTATTCTGCATAATACCGACCAAGAGAAGTAATGTTACTCCTCATGAGATTTAATGTGTTTCCCAATCTTTAAAAGGTTATTATTAATCGGCATATTACGTTAGTGATTGTGAATAAAAATCTTTACAAATTCGTTTGCTATTTTTCTTTTTTGTGCTGTAGGTATAATAATAATTAGCATTTAACACGAAACTATTAATTCAGCTTATGTCATCTATAATAATAAAAAAATCAATGTTTTTAGGGCGGATCAAAAATTGACATTTTATGTTTGTTGTTCGTTTTATGTATTATTATGTGTTTGTGTGTTTTGATATAAATAAGAATTTCAAATTAGTTAGGTTCACTAAATGATGAACAATTTTTTTTTCAAATCTTACAAGTATACCACAAAATTGTTACATGTCATCAAATTTCTAAATAAAGTGTCTTTGACTATAAAATTAAGTTGGTAACAGAAGATGTGGGACTTGTCAATTTTCGTATTCCGTGTTGCCAACTTAATTTTAAAGTCACAGGTCATTTTGATTAGAAACTTAATTTAATGCATGGTGTTTAAAACCATCAAGATGAAATTTTAGATACATCCTTTGTGCGCAGAGCACATTTTATATGGTTTTTACAGCTTGGAAACGTTTTTTCCGAAACCGTTAGATAGTAAATGCGAAAAAAATAAAGAACATTCTCTTCAGACGTTTTTTGTACCCATTTCTACTCTTGATTTTTTTTCCAAGTCATTGTGAGTGTTATAAAAATCACAAACACTATAAAATAGAAAAAAAATCTTTACTTTTCTTTATTTTTAAAAAATCTTAATTTATAAAGAATACACTTCAAATTTTACTAGCAGTACATATTATTACAAGTTATTAGATAAAGTCTTGATTAATATGTTACATAGGTACATAATTATAGATGAATAATAAACAAGA